>NW_026607096.1:437500-465000 GCF_029890125.1 Rhinichthys klamathensis goyatoka
CTCCAGGGGCGTTCTTTACTATAGCAACAGACTCCAGGCGCGTTCTTTACCATAGCAACAGACTCCAGGCGCGTTCTTTACTATAGCAACAGACTCCAGGGGCGTTCTTTACTATAGCAACAGACACCAGGCGCGTTCTTTACTATAGCAACAGACTCCAGGGGCGTTCTTTACTATAGCAACAGACACCAGGCGCGTTCTTTACTATAGCAACAGACTCCAGGCGCGTTCTTTACTATAGCAACAGACACCAGGCGCGTTGTTTACTATAGCAACAGACTCCAGGGGCGTTCTTTACTATAGCAACAGACTCCAGGCGCGTTCTTTACTATAGCAACAGACTCCAGGCAACAGACGTTCTTTACTATAGCGACAGACTCCAGGCGCGTTCTTTACTATAGCAACAGACTCCAGGCGCGTTCTTTACAATAGCAACAGACTCCAGGCGCGTTCTTTACTATAGCAACAGACTCCAGGGGCGTTCTTTACTATAGCAACAGACTCCAGGCGCGTTCTTTACTATAGCCACAGACTTCATGGGCGTTCTTTACTATAGCAACAGACTCCAGGCACGTTCTTTACTATAGCAACAGACTCCAGGCGCGTTCTTTACCATAGCAACAGACTCCAGGCGCGTTCTTTACCATAGCAACAGACTCCAGGCGCGTTCTTTACTATAGCAACAGACTCCAGGGGCGTTCTTTACTATAGCAACAGACTCCAGGCACGTTCTTTACTATAGCAGCAGACTCCAGGTGCGCGTTCTTTACTATAGCAACAGACTCCAGGCGCGTTCTTTACTATAGCAACAGACTCCAGGGGCGTTCTTTACTATAGCAACAGACTCCAGGGGCGTTCTTTACTATAGCAACAGACTCCAGGCACGTTCTTTACTATAGCAACAGACTCCAGGGGCGTTCTTTACTATAGCAACAGACTCCAGACGCGTTCTTTACTATACCAACAGACTCCAGGGGCGTTCTTTACTATAGCAACAGACTCCAGGCGCGTTCTTTACTATAGCAACAGACTCCAGGGGCGTTCTTTACTATAGCAACAGACTCCAGGGGCGTTCTTTACTATAGCAACAGACTCCAGGGGCGTTCTTTACTATAGCAACAGACTCCAGGCGCGTTCTTTACTATAGCAACAGACACCAGGCGCGTTCTTTACTATAGCAACAGACTCCAGGGGCGTTCTTTACTATAGCAACAGACTCCAGGCACGTTCTTCACTATAGCAACAGACTCCAGGCGCGTTCTTTACTATAGCAACAGACTCCAGGGGCGTTCTTTACCATAGCAACAGACTCCAGGGGCGTTCTTTACTATAGCAACAGACTCCAGGGGCGTTCTTTACCATAGCAACAGACTCCAGGCGCGTTCTTTACTATAGCAACAGACTCCAGGCGCGTTCTTTACTATAGCAACAGACTCCAGGCGCGTTCTTTACTATAGCAACAGACTCCAGGGGCGTTCTTTACTATAGCAACAGACTCCAGGCGCGTTCTTTACTATAGCAACAGACTCCAGGCGCGTTCTTTACTATAGCAACAGACTCCAGGCGCGTTCTTTACTATAGCAACAGACTCCAGGCGCGTTCTTTACTATAGCAACAGACTCCAGGCGCGTTCTTTACTATAGCAACAGACTCCAGGCGCGTTCTTTACTATAGCAACAGACTCCAGGGGCGTTGTTTACCATAGCAACAGACACCAGGCGCGTTCTTTACCATAGCAACAGACTCCAGGGGCGTTCTTTACCATAGCAACAGACACCAGGCGCGTTCTTTACCATAGCAACAGACTCCAGGCGCGTTCTTTACTATAGCAACAGACTCCAGGCGCGTTCTTTACTATAGCAACAGACTCCAGGGGCGTTCTTTACCATAGCAACAGACACCAGGCGCGTTCTTTACTATAGCAACAGACTCCAGGGGCGTTCTTTACTATAGCAACAGACTCCAGGGGCGTTCTTTACTATAGCAACAGACTCCAGGCACGTTCTTTACTATAGCAACAGACTCCAGGCGCGTTCTTTACTATAGCAACAGACACCAGGCGCGTTCTTTACTATAGCAACAGACTCCAGGGGCATTCTTTACTATAGCAACAGACTCCAGGCACGTTCTTTACTATAGCAACAGACTCCAGGCGCGTTCTTTACTATAGCAACAGACTCCAGGGGCGTTCTTTACCATAGCAACAGACTCCAGGGGCGTTCTTTACTATAGCAACAGACTCCAGGGGCGTTCTTTACCATAGCAACAGACTCCAGGCGCGTTCTTTACTATAGCAACAGACTCCAGGGGCGTTCTTTACCATAGCAACAGACACCAGGCGCGTTCTTTACTATAGCAACAGACTCCAGGGGCGTTCTTTACTATAGCAACAGACTCCAGGGGCGTTCTTTACTATAGCAACAGACTCCAGGCACGTTCTTTACTATAGCAACAGACTCCAGGCGCGTTCTTTACTATAGCAACAGACTCCAGGGGCGTTCTTTACCATAGCAACAGACTCCAGGGGCGTTCTTTACTATAGCAACAGACTCCAGGCGCGCGTTCTTTACTATAGCAACAGACTCCAGGAGCGTTCTTTACTATAGCAACAGACTCCAGGGGCGTACTTTACTATAGCAACAGACTCCAGGCGCGTTCTTTACTATAGCAGCAGACTCCAGGCGCGTTCTTTACTATAGCAACAGACTCCAGGCGCGTTCTTTACTATAGCAACAGACTCCAGGGGCGTTCTTTACTATAGCAACAGACTCCAGGGCGTTCTTTACTATAGCAACAGACTCCAGGTGCGTTCTTTACTATAGCAACAGACTCCAGGCGCGTTCTTTACTACAGCAACAGACTCCAGGGGCGTTCTTTACTATAGCAACAGACTCCAGGCGCGTTCTTTACTATAGCAGCAGACTCCAGGCGCGTTCTTTACTATAGCAGCAGACTCCAGGCGCGTTCTTTACTATAGCAACAGACTCCAGGCGCGTTCTTTACTATAGCAACAGACTCCAGGCGCGCGTTCTGTACTATAGCAACAGACTCCAGGCGCGTTCTTTACTATAGCAACAGACTCCAGGGCCGTTCTTTACTATAGCAACAGACTCCAGGCGCGTTCTTTACTATAGCAGCAGACTCCAGGCGCGTTCTTTACTATAGCAACAGACTCCAGGCGCTTCCTTTACTATAGCAACAGATTCCAGGCGCGTTCTTTACTATAGCAGCAGACTCCAGGCGCGTTTTTTACTATAGCAACAGACTCCAGGCGCGTTCTTTACTATAGCAACAGACTCCAGGCGCGTTCTTTACTATAGCAACAGACTCCAGGGGCGTTCTTTACTATAGCAACAGACTCCAGGTGCGCGTTCTTTACTATAGCAACAGACTCCAGGCGCGTTCTTTACTATAGCAACAGACTCCAGGGGGGTTCTTTACTATAGCAGCAGACTCCAGGCGCGCGTTCTTTACTATAGCAGCAGACTCCAGGCGCGCGTTCTTTACTATAGCAACAGACTCCAGGCGCGCGTTCTTTACTATAGCAACAGACTCCAGGGGCGTTCTTTACTATAGCAACAGACTCCAGGCGCGCGTTCTTTACTATAGCAACAGACTCCAGGCGCGTTCTTTACTATAGCAACAGACTCCAGGCGCGTTCTTTACTATAGCAACAGACTCCAGGGGCGTTCTTTACTATAGCAACAGACTCCAGGCGCGTTCTTTACTATAGCAACAGACTCCAGGCGCGTTCTTTACTATAGCAACAGACTCCAGGCGCGTTCTTTACTATAGCAACAGACTCCAGGGGCGTTCTTTACTATAGCAACAGACTCCAGGGGCGTTCTTTACTATAGCAACAGACTCCAGGCGCATTCTTTACTATAGCAACAGACACCAGGCGCGATCTTTACTATAGCAACAGACTCCAGGCGCGTTCTTTACTATAGCAACAGACACCAGGCGCGTTCTTTACTATAGCAACAGACTCCAGGCGCGTTCTTTACTATAGCAACAGACTCCAGGCGCGTTCTTTACTATAGCAACAGACTCCAGGGGCGTTCTTTACTATAGCAACAGACTCCAGGCGCGTTCTTTACTATAGCAACAGACTCCAGGCGCGTTCTTTACTATAGCAACAGACACCAGGCGCGTTCTTTACCATAGCAACAGACTCCAGGCGCGTTCTTTACCATAGCAACAGACTCCAGGCGCGTTTTTTACCATAGCAACAGACACCAGGCGCATTCTTTACCATAGCAACAGACTCCAGGCGCGTTCTTTACCATAGCAACAGACTCCAGGCGCGTTCTTTACCATAGCAACAGACACCAGGCGCGTTCTTTACCATAGCAACAGACTCCAGGCGCGTTCTTTACCATAGCAACAGACTCCAGGCGCGTTCTTTACCATAGCAACAGACACCAGGCGCGTTCTTTACCATAGCAACAGACACCAGGCGCGTTCTTTACCATAGCAACAGACTCCCAGGCGCGTTCTTTACCATAGCAACAGACTCCAGGCGCGTTCTTTACCATAGCAACAGACTCCAGGCGCGTTCTTTACCATAGCAACAGACTCCAGGCGCGTTCTTTACCATAGCAACAGACACCAGGCGCGTTCTTTACCATAGCAACAGACTCCAGGGGCGTTCTTTACTATAGCAACAGACTCCAGGCGCGTTCTTTACTATAGCAACAGACTCCAGGCGCGTTCTTTACTATAGCAACAGACTCCAGGCACGTTCTTTACTATAGCAACAGACTCCAGGCGCGTTCTTTACTATAGCAACAGACTCCAGGCGCGTTCTTTACTATAGCAACCGACTCCATGGGCGTTCTTTACTATGGCAACAGACTCCAGGCGCGTTCTTTACTATGGCAGCAGACTCCAGGCGCGTTCTTTACTATAGCAACAGACTCTAGGCGCGTTCTTTACTATAGCAACAGACTCCAGGCGCGCGTTCTTTACTATAGCAACAGACTCCAGGCACGTTCTTTACTATAGCAACAGACTCCAGGCGCGCGTTCTTTCCTATAGCAACAGACTCCAGGCGCGCGTTCTTTACTATAGCAACAGACTCCAGGGGCGTTCTTTACTATAGCAACAGACTCCAGGGGCGTTCTTTACTATAGCAACAGACTCCAGGGGCGTTCTTTTCTATAGCAACAGACTCCAGGGGCGTTCTTTACTATAGCAACAGACTCCAGGCGCGCGTTCTTTACTATAGCAACAGACTGCAGGTGCGTTCTTTACTATAGCAACAGACTCCAGGTGCGCGTTCTTTACTATAGCAACAGACTCCAGGCGCGTTCTTTACTATAGCAACAGACTCCAGGCGCGTTCTTTACTATAGCAACAGACTCCAGGGGCGTTCTTTACTATAGCAACAGACTCCAGGCGCGCGTTCTTTACTATAGCAACAGACTCCAGGCGCGTTCTTTACTATAGCAACAGACTCCAGGCGCGTTCTTTACTATAGCAACAGACTCCAGGCGCGTTCTTTACTATAGCAACAGACTCCAGGCGCGTTCTTTACTATAGCAACAGACTCCAGGCGCGTTCTTTACTATAGCAACAGACTCCATGCGCGTTCTTTACTATAGCAACAGACTCCAGGCGCGTTCTTTACTATAGCAACAGACTCCAGGCGCGTTCTTTACCATAGCAACAGACTCCAGGTGCGTTCTTTACCATAGCAACAGACTGCAGGCGCGTTCTTTACCATGGCAACAGACTGCAGGCGCGTTCTTTACTATAGCAACAGACTCCATGCGCGTTCTTTACTATAGCAACAGACTCCAGGCGCGTTCTTTACTATAGCAACAGACTCCAGGCGCGTTCTTTACCATAGCAACAGACTCCAGGCGCGTTTTTTACCATAGCAACAGACTGCAGGCGCGTTCTTTACCATAGCAACAGACTGCAAGCGCGTTCTTTACTATAGCAACAGACTCCAGGGGCGTTCTTTGCTATAGCAACAGACTCCATGCGCGTTCTTTACCATAGCAACAGACTCCAGGCGCGTTCTTTACCATAGCAACAGACTGCAGGCGCGTTCTTTACCATGGCAACAGACTGCAGGCGCGTTCTTTACCATGGCAACAGACTCCAGGCGCGTTCTTTACCATGGCAACAGACTCCAGGCGCGTTCTTTACTATGGCAACAGACTCCAGACACGTTCTTTACTATGGCAACAGACTCCAGGCGTGTTCTTTACCATAGCAACAGACTCCAGGCGCGCGTTCTTTACCATAGCAACAGACTCCAGGTGCGCGTTCTTTACTATAGCAACAGACTCCAGGCGCGTTCTTTACTATAGCAACAGACTCCAGGCACGTTCTTTACTATAGCAACAGACTCCAGGCGCGCGTTCTTTACTATAGCAACAGACTCCAGGCGCGCGTTCTTTACTATAGCAACAGACTCCAGGCACGTTCTTTACTATAGCAACAGACTCCAGGCGCGCGTTCTTTCCTATAGCAACAGACTCCAGGCGCGCGTTCTTTACTATAGCAACAGACTCCAGGCGCGCGTTCTTTACTATAGCAACAGACACCAGGCGCGTTCTTTACTATAGCAACAGACTCCAGACACGTTCTTTACTATAGCAACAGACTCCAGGCGCGTTCTTTACTATAGCAACAGACTCCAGGCGCGTTCTTTACTATAGCAACAGACTCCAGGCGCGTTCTTTACTATAGCAACAGACTCCAGGCGCGTTCTTTACTATAGCAACAGACTCCAGGCGCGCGTTCTTTACTATAGCAACAGACTCCAGGCGCGTGTTCTTTACTATAGCAACAGACTCCAGGCACGTTCTTTACTATAGCAACAGACTCCAGGCGCGCGTTCTTTACTATAGCAACAGACTCCAGGCGCGCGTTCTTTACTATAGCAACAGACTTCAGGCGCGCGTTCTTTACTATAGCAACAGACTCCAGGCGCGCGTTCTTTACTATAGCAACAGACACCAGGAGCATTCTTTACTATAGCAACAGACTCCAGACGCGTTCTTTACTATAGCAACTGACTCCAGGCGCGTTCTTTACTATAGCAACAGACTCAAGGCATGCATTCTTTACTATAGCAACAGACACCAGGCGCATTCTTTACTATAGCAACAGACTCCAGGCGCGTTCTTTACCATAGCAACAGACTCCAGGCGCGTTCTTTACCATAGCAACAGACTGCAGGTGCGTTCTTTACCATGGCAACAGACTCCAGGCGCATTCTTTACCATAGCAACAGACTCCAGGCGCGTTCTTTACTATGGCAACAGACTCCAGGCGCGTTCTTTACTATAGCAACAGACTCCAGGCGCGTTCTTTACCATAGCAATAGACTCCAGGCGCATTCTTTACCATAGCAACAGACTGCAGGCGCATTCTTTACCATGGCAACAGACTCCAGGCGCGTTCTTTACCATAGCAACAGACTCCAGGCGCGTTCTTTACCATAGCAACAGACTCCAGGCGCGTTCTTTACTATAGCAACAGACTCCAGGCGCGTTCTTTACTATAGCATCAGACTCCAGACGCTTTCTTTACTATAGCAACAGACTCCAGGGGCGTTCTTTACTATAGCAACAGACTCCAGGCGCGTTCTTTACTATGGCAACAGACTCCAGGCGCGTTCTTTACCATAGCAACAGACTCCAGGCGCGTTCTTTACTATAGCAACAGACTCCAGGCGCGTTCTTTACTATAGCAACAGACTCCAGGGGCGTTCTTTACTATAGCAACAGACTCCAGGGGCGTTCTTTACTATAGCAACAGACTCCAGGGGCGTTCTTTACTATAGCAACAGACTCCAGGGGCGTTCTTTACTATAGCAACAGACTCCAGGGGCGTTCTTTACCATAGCAACAGACTCCAGGGGCGTTCTTTACTATAGCAACAGACTCCAGGGGCGTTCTTTACTATAGCAACAGACTCCAGGGGCGTTCTTTACCATAGCAACAGACTCCAGGGGCGTTCTTTACTATAGCAACAGACTCCAGGGGCGTTCTTTACTATAGCAACAGACTCCAGGGGCGTTCTTTACTATAGCAACAGACTCCAGTGGTGTTCTTTACTATAGCAGCAGACTCCAGGCGCGTTCTTTACTATAGCAACAGACTCCAGGGGCGTTCTTTACTATAGCAACAGACTCCAGGGGCGCGTTCTTTACTATGGCAACAGACTCCAGGGGCGTTCTTTACTATGGCAACAGACTCCAGGGGCGTTCTTTACTATAGCAACAGACTCCAGGCGCGTTCTTTACTATAGCAACAGACTCCAGGGGCGTTCTTTACTATGGCAACAGACTCCAGGGGCGTTCTTTACTATGGCAACAGACTCCAGGGGCGTTCTTTACTATAGCAGCAGACTCCAGGCGCGTTCTTTACTATGGCAACAGACTCCAGGGGCGTTCTTTACTATGGCAACAGACTCCAGGCGCGTTCTTTACTCTGGCAACAGACTCCAGGGGCGTTCTTTACTATAGCAACAGACTCCAGGGGCGTTCTTTACTATAGCAACAGACTCCAGGGGCGTTCTTTACTATAGCAGCAGACTCCAGGCGCGTTCTTTACTATAGCAACAGACTCCCGGGGCGTTCTTTACTATAGCAACAGACTCCAGGGGCGTTCTTTACTATAGCAGCAGACTCCAGGCGCGTTCTTTACTATAGCAACAGACTCCAGGGGCGTTCTTTACTATAGCAACAGACTCCAGGGGCGTTCTTTACTATAGCAACAGACTCCAGGCGCGTTCTTTACTATAGCAACAGACTCCAGGGGCGTTCTTTACTATAGCAACAGACTCCAGGGGCGTTCTTTACTATAGCAACAGACTCCAGGGGCGTTCTTTACTATAGCAACAGACTCCAGGGGCGTTTTTTACTATAGCAACAGACTCCAGGGGCGTTCTTTACTATAGCAACAGACTCCAGGCGCGTTCTTTACCATAGCAACAGACTCCAGGCGCGTTCTTTACCATAGCAACCCAGGCGCGTTCTTTACTATAGCAACAGACTCCAGGCGCGTTCTTTACTATAGCAACAGACTCCAGGGGCGGTCTTTACTATAGCAACCGACTCCAGGGGCGTTCTTTACTATAGCAACAGACTCCAGGCGCGTTCTTTACTATAGCAACAGACTCCAGGCGCGTTCTTTACTATAGCAACAGACTCCAGGCGCGTTCTTTACTATAGCAACAGACTCCAGGCACGTTCTTTACTATAGCAACAGACTCCAGGCGCGTTCTTTACTATAGCAACAGACTCCAGGCGCGTTCTTTACTATAGCAACAGACTCCAGGCGCCTTCTTTACTATAGCAACAGACACCAGGGGCGTTCTTTACTATAGCAACAGACTCCAGACGCGTTCTTTACTATAGCAACAGACTCCAGGCGCGTTCTTTACTATAGCAACAGACTCCAGGCACGTTCTTTACTATAGCAACAGACACCAGGCGCGTTCTTTACTATAGCAGCAGACTCCAGGCACGTTCTTTACTATAGCAACAGACTCCAGGCGCGTTCTTTACTATAGCAACAGACTCCAGGGGCGTTCTTTACTATAGCAACAGACTCCAGGCGCGTTCTTTACTATAGCCACAGACTTCATGGGCGTTCTTTACTATAGCAACAGACTCCAGGCACGTTCTTTACTATAGCAACAGACTCCAGGCGCGTTCTTTACCATAGCAACAGACTCCAGGCGCGTTCTTTACCATAGCAACAGACTCCAGGCGCGTTCTTTACTATAGCAACAGACTCCAGGGGCGTTCTTTACTATAGCAACAGACTCCAGGCACGTTCTTTACTATAGCAGCAGACTCCAGGTGCGCGTTCTTTACTATAGCAACAGACTCCAGGCGCGTTCTTTACTATAGCAACAGACTCCAGGGGCGTTCTTTACCATAGCAACAGACTCCAGGCGCGTTCTTTACTATAGTAACAGACTCCAGGGGCGTTCTTTACCATAGCAACAGACTCCAGGCGCGTTCTTTACTATAGTAACAGACTCCAGGGGCGTTCTTTACTATAGCAACAGACTCCAGGCACGTTCTTTACTATAGCAACAGACTCCAGGCACGTTCTTTACCATAGCAACAGACTCCAGGGGCGTTCTTTACTATAGCAACAGACTCCAGGCGCGTTCTTTACTATAGCAACAGACTCCAGGCGCGTTCTTTACTATAGCAACAGACTCCAGGCACGTTCTTTACTATAGCAACAGACTCCAGGTGCGCGTTCTTTACTATAGCAACAGACTCCAGGCGCGTTCTTTACTATAGCAACAGACTCCAGGCAACAGACGTTCTTTACTATAGCAACAGACTCCAGGCGCGTTCTTTACTATAGCAACAAACTCCAGGCGCGTTCTTTACTATAGCAACAGACTCCAGGGGCGTTCTTTACTATAGCAACAGACTCCAGGCGCGTTCTTTACTATAGCAACAGACTCCAGGCGCGTTCTTTACTATAGCAACAGACTCCAGGCGCGTTCTTTACTATAGCAACAGACTCCAGGGGCGTTCTTTACTATAGCAACAGACTCCAGGCGCGTTCTTTACCATAGCAACAGACTCCAGGGGCGTTCTTTACCATAGCAACAGACTCCAGGCGCGTTCTTTACCATAGCAACAGACTCCAGGCACGTTCTTTACTATAGCAACAGACTCCAGGTGCGCGTTCTTTACTTTAGCAACAGACTCCAGGCGCGTTCTTTACTATAGCAACAGACTCCAGGGGCGTTCTTTACTATAGCAACAGACTCCAGGCGCGTTCTTTACTATAGCAACAGACTCCAGGCGCGTTCTTTACTATAGCAACAGACTCCAGGCGCGTTCTTTACTACAGCAACAGACTCCAGGGGCGTTCTTTACTATAGCAACAGACTCCAGGCAACAGACGTTCTTTACTATAGCAACAGACTCCAGGCGCGTTCTTAACTATAGCAACAGACTCCAGGCGCGTTATTTACTATAGCAACAGACTCCAGGGGCGTTCTTTACTATAGCAACAGACTCCAGGCGCGTTCTTTACTATAGCAACAGACTCCAGGCGCGTTCTTTACTATAGCAACAGACTTCAGGCACGCGTTCTTTACTATAGCAACAGACTCCAGGCGCGTTCTTTACTATAGCAACAGACCTGACACTCACTGACTCACTCCTGTATCTCACACACACCTCTGCTGTGCTGAAACAGGCCACGCATAGCCAGGGGCGGAAATGATCCAACCTGATCTCACGGCAATTCATACGAATTTTACGAGGTGGCTAATTCGTACGAATTCATACTACCTCACTCGTACAAATTCGTACGATTTTTGCTAATTCGGACATATTTTACGAGTTACCTAATTAGTATGAATTGTAGGAATGACCTACCCCGTGACCCCGCCCCTAAACCTACCCATCACGTGGGTTTAGACAATTCGTACGAATTGGTCGTGAGATAGCGTTGAATATTCCAGGCTTGGGGCAAAAATGCCACCAAAATTATTAAAATGCTCCCAAAATTCAAGACACAAGAGTGAGTTGAGTTCTTGTTTTTTAATATTTAGCTTATAATAGCCTATATTTATATGTTTATAATTCAGGCCCGGACATCAGCACCATTGCAAACATGAAGCCTATTGATTTTATACAACCGTGGAGAGCCAATATATATGAACTAAAATACATATACGTCTGAAAGTTGTGTGTGTAAAGTTTTTGACCAACTTTTTCTACTTTTGATGTTATTTCAAACAAGAAATTCCTATTGTACACTGTAAAAAAAATCTGTTAAATTTACAGTAAAAAACGGCAGCTGTGGTTGCCAGAAATTTACCATAAAAAGTACGGTAGAAACATTTTAGGTTTTACAGACTTAACTTATATTTACAGTAAAAAAAAAAAACATATTTCATTATCTGATCAAATGTTAATTTACTGACTTATTGAAGTATTAATATCTTGTAGCGGCAAAAACATTGTTGGGTTTTTCCTGTAACCCCCTGTTAATGTTTCCAACCACCTGGAGAATGCGAGTACCGGGTCAGACTCACAGCCCGAATCCAAGAAAATCCAAGAGTGTTGTTGCTTGAATGATTGTGGATATTTATTGCAAATAAATATAAAGTACAAAACAAAAACTGAGAACTGGTTTAAATGTCTTTAAGCATTCCTTTGTTGCGCTTGGCGTTCAGCTTTCTCACACAGGCCAAGCTTCAGTAGCACAGATCCAGGCCGAGGTCAAAGACTGTATCAGCTGGCACGCCTTCTCCTTCTCTCATGCGCTACACACTCCAACTTATAGGATAGCGCCCTCTCTGGCTGTAGAAGGTGTACCACTCAAATGCAATAGAAAAAACAATTATAAGTAAATTATGAAACCAAAAATAAAACTCAAATGCGGCTCCTACACACCGGCCCCTAATTGTTCTCTATAGAATCAATTATTCAAAATAAATAAAATAAAAAAGGAGCCAGAAATCAAATAATCTCTTAATATTTTTTAGAAATATATGTATATATGTATACATTACATCCCTTATTGGTGATCTTTAAGGAGCACCGGACACTCTTCATTTTCCAGAATTCGGCACAGTTTGGTAATGGGTCTATCAAGGATTGAAGTCTGTGTCTGGAGCTTCACGGATCGGACCAGCCCCTTTTGATCAGGCTTGGTCTCTAGAACTCTTCCTAATGGCCATGACCCTCTAGGAGCAGTGGGGTCAACCACCAGAACAAGATCTCCAACATTCAGGTTCTTCTTCACTACAGTCCATTTTTGCCTTTCCTGGAGTAGAAGAAGATATTCTTTGGTCCATCTATGCCAGAAGAGGTCTGCCATGTACTGGACCTGTTTCCAGCGGCGTCTAGCATAAAGGTCTGATTTCAGAAAGATTCCAGGAGGCATAATGGGCTGAGTTTTCAGCAGGAGAAGGTGGTTTGGGGTCAGCGGTTCTAGGTCGTATGGGTCTGAGGACACTGTGGAGAGAGGACGGTTGTTTAGAATAGCCTCTACTTCACAGAATAGAGTTTGAAGACCCTCGTCATCGATGGACTGTTGATGGAGTGTGGAGTACAGTACATAACGAACAGATCTTATAAGCCTTTCCCAGACTCCACCATGGTGCGATGCAGCTGGTGGATTGAAACTCCACTCGATTCCATCAGGGAGCAGGGCATCCTGGATCTTCAACTTGTCCAGTGTCATCAGAGCTTTCTTGAGCTCCCCTTGAGCACCCACCAAGTTCGTTCCATTGTCAGATCTGATGTGCTTAATCTGCCCCCTTCTGCAAACAAATCTCCTCAAAGCGTGAATGCATGAGTCAGTGTCTAATGAGAAAGCTACTTCCAAATGAACAGCTCTGCTAGACATACATGTAAACAGAACTCCATACCTTTTGATGGTGCTTCTTCCTCGCCTCACTTCAATCGGGCCAAAATAGTCCAATCCGACATTGGTAAAGGGAGGGAGGTCAGGTAGGATTCTTTCCAGGGGCAAATCTGCCATTTTTTGCTCACCTGCTTTGCCCTTCACACGTCGACACATGACACATCTTGAGAGCACCTTTCTTGCTAAGGAGTTGGCTTTAATAATCCAATACTTCTTACGGAGCTCTGAGAGCATGTGGTTCCTGCCACTGTGACCACAGCGTTCATGAATGTGTCTTAAAAGAAGAATTGAAATGTGTGAATCTTTGGGCAAGATACAGGGATGTTTAGTTTCATCAGGCATGGCAGATTTATGCATCCGGCCACCTACTCTTAAGATGCCTTCATCTAGCACAGGATCAAGCCTACAGATCCTGCTGCTTCTTTTCACTTTAGGTGGGGTCATTTGCAGTGTTTTAATTTCATCTGGGAACGCTTGCCTCTGAACATAAGAGATAACTGACCTTTCTGCCTGTAAGAGATCTTCCACTGTGAGGAGCTGTCCATCGGGTTTGATCTTGAAAACCTCAAGTTTTGGGCTCCCCTTTTTGCTGTGGGAGCGGGTAGTGACTTGACAGGATGGGAAGCCCTTTTGTTTTTTGATTCTCAGTATCAAGGCCTTTTTCAGTTTGATGTACCATGCCGCTGCTTTAATTAGCCTAATCCAATTTGAAAAGTATGAAATAAGCTGGTTTGTGGGTGTTTCAGTGTTTACCACTGTTGTAAACACAGTAGTGTTTCTCCTGACCTCTGGATCATCCTGTAACACTGAGCCCAATGCCTCCACCTCTAACCAACTTTCCTCAGGTTTCCATAGGAACTCTGGACCATGTATCCATCTCCTTTGTTCCATGAATTTACCTGCACTTAATCCTCTCGAGGAATCATCCGCTGGATTGTCTTGACTTCTTGTGTATCTCCATTGGGAACGCTCCGAGTTATCCCGAATCAGCGAGACCCTGTTGGCTACATATGTTTTAAATCTTGCAGTGTCACTTCTAATGTACTTAAGTACGGTTTGGCTGTCAGTCCAGAAAACGGAGGGCTTTAAGGGTAGATGTAGTTCTCTCCTTAGCATTTTGTCCACTTTTACCAACAATGCTGCAGCGGCCAGCTCCAGACGTGGCACTGTGATGTTCTTTAAAGGTAGGACTCTGGACTTTCCCATGAGAAAAGTGACATGTATACTGTCCTGTTCATTAGCTTGTCTAATGTAGCTCACTGAGCCATAGCCATTCTCACTGGCGTCAGCAAAGTGGTGTAGTTCTGCGCACTTTGCTGTTCCATAGCCTTTTGGTTCCTACAACAACAGGCCTAGGTACATATCACAGCAGACCTGACTTGCAGCCCAGAACTAGCAGGGATATCCGGTCACAACTACAGCAGACCTCAGCTCACAGTATTCCCCCTGTCAGTCCCCAGCAAGCAAGGTCACTCCCAGCCGATCAGTCCACTGTACCTGTACCTCAAGGGCAAATTCCTACACCCAGTTCGGCACAGGAAAGCCACATGATTAAAATTCTGGAAAAGCAGAGTGAATTAACAAGGATTCTTATGAAACAGCAACTTCTGTCTACGCTACCACAAGGTAGCATTCCACTCTTTGATGGACAAGTTCTTGAGTACAAGTCGTTCATTCACTCCTTTGAAAATATGGTTGAAAGCAAAACCGATAACAATAAAGATAGATTGCAGTTTCTTATTCAATATACAAGAGGTCTAGCACAAAGGCTAGTCAAGAGTTGTGAGTACTTGTCACAAGATAGAGGCTACAAGAGAGCAAAGGAGTTGCTAAAGGAAAATTTTGGAAACGAATACAAGATCTCTTGTGCTTACTTGGAAAAAGCCCTATCCTGGTCTCAAATAAAATCTGAGGATTTTAAATCGCTACAGGATTATGCCATGTTCCTTAGGAGCTGCTGCAATGCTATGGAGGAAATGGAATATATGGAGGAGCTGGAAACAATATCCAATATGAGAAGCATTGTGCTCAAGCTACCATACAAGCTTCGGGAGAGATGGCGTAACAAGGCTTATGAGCTACAAGAACAACGTAGTCGTAGGGTAAGGATTTTAGATCTAGTCAGCTTTATTGAAGAACAAGCTCGCATAGCAGCTGATCCAGTATTTGGTGATCTTCAAGATCAGTCAGCTAGTAGAGGAAAAGCTAGGTCCCCAGTCAAACCACAGGCCTCAAAGTCATCTGGCAGTAGTTTTGCCACTAGTATAGCTATTGCCCAAAAGCAAAAGTTTGATCTTTCTTGCCCCTTCTGTAGCTCAAGACACACATTGGACATGTGTAAAGACTTTTTAAAGATAACACATAGAGACAAGCTCAGTTTTATAAAGACCAAAGGCATATGCTTTGGATGTCTCTCCACGGGCCATATTAGCAGAGACTGCAAAAGGCGCCTCAGCTGTAAGGTATGTAAGCAAGCTCACCCTAGTGTCCTACATATTGAGGCCAAAGATAGTATTATCAAAAAGGCAGAAAGATCCTCTGATGTTACAGGCAATGCATCAGCAGGATTATGTGGTCATATAGGGGCCGGAGACCAAGAGAATGTGCTGTCCATTGTCCCAGTTCAGGTTAAGGCAGCAAAGGGCAGCCAAGTCTTACAGGTGTATGCTCTCCTGGACCCTGGATCCTCAGCCACTTTCTGCTCCGAGGATCTTATGTTTCGGCTCAATCTGAAAGGAAGAAAAACACACATTCTTCTACGCACAATGAATCAAGAAAAAACTGTTCCAACTTATGTTGTCTCTGAAATTGAAGTTTCAGCGCTGGACAACAATAACTTCTTACCTCTTCCTGATCTCTTCACTCAAAAGGAAATGCCAGTTACCACAAACAGCATTCCCAAGCAGAAAGACTTAGCACAATGGAAGTATCTAAGTCGAGTCAAACTTCCCAGCATTAATTCAAAGGTGGAGCTGTTGATTGGTACAAATGCTCCAAAGTGCATAGAACCATGGGAGGTTGTTAATAGTCAAGGTGGGGGCCCCTACGCAGTTAAAACCTTATTGGGGTGGGTTGTAAACGGGCCACTGAGAAGTGCTGATGGCAGTGCAGAGAATGTGACGGTGAATAGGATATCCGTTACAAATCTAGAACAACTTCTGATCTCACAGTATAATCAGGAATTCAGTGAGGTAGCATCTGAGGAGAAGACCGAAATGTCAGTTGAGGACAGAAGGTTTGTAGAGATAGCCAATGAGGCAGTCTTACAAGATGGACATTACTATTTGAAGTTGCCTTTTAGGAAAACTGTTGTCTGCATGCCTAACAATCGCCAAGTTGCAGAACAGCGCCTCCAAACTCTGAAAAGGAAAATGAAAAAAGATGAGCAATACAAGCAAGAATATGTTGCCTTTATCAATGACATCTTTGAAAATCATTATGCAGAGGAGGTCCCAGAGGAAGAACTCACACAGGCACCTGGAAAGGTATGGTACATACCACATCATGGAGTATATCACCCCAAAAAGAAGAAACTTAGAGTGGTGTTTGATTGTGCAGCTACTTACAGAGGTGTATCCCTCAACACAGAGCTACTACAGGGTCCTGATCTGACTAATTCTCTTGTCGGAGTCATTTGGAGATTCCGTAAGGAACCCATTGGAATTATGGCTGACGTTAAGTCAATGTTCCATCAGGTGGGAGTAGAGAAATCAGGTGTGGACTACTTGCGCTTTCTGTGGTGGCCATTGGGTGACACCAGTCAAAACCCAAAGGAATACCGTATGCTTGTGCACATATTTGGTGCAGTGTCCTCCCCAAGTTGTGCAAGTTTTGCATTACAAAAAACTGCTGATGACAATGAAAGCTGTTTTCCCCTTCATGTAGCTGAAACTATCCGGCACAACTTTTATGTGGATGATTGTGTCAAATCCGTGGTTGAAGAGTCTGAAGCCATCCAGCTAGTAAAAGACCTCACTGCACTATGCTACAAAGGTGGATTCCAGCTGACTCAATGGGTCAGCAATAATCGGGTAGTTCTAGCATCCATTCCAAAAGAAAAATGGGCAAAAGACATCAAAACACTGGATCTTGACAAAGACAGCCTACCAATGGAAAGAGCCCTGGGATTGCAGTGGTGTGTGGACTCTGACCATTTCCAGTTTAACATCAATGTAAGCCAGAAGCCACATACCCGCAGAGGCATACTTTCTGTTGTAAGTTCCATTTTTGATCCCCTCGGTTTTCTTGCTCCTCTCATTCTCCCAGCCAAGCAGTTGCTACAGGAGCTCTGCCAGATAGGCTTTGGATGGGACGAACCTTTGCCCCAAGCTGTAGTAGACAGGTGGAAAGGATGGACAAACAGTTTAGAGAGAATAAAAAGCTTCAGTGTTGCACGTTGTTTGAAACCAAAAGGCTATGGAACAGCAAAGTGCGCAGAACTACACCACTTTGCTGACGCCAGTGAGAATGGCTATGGCTCAGTGAGCTACATTAGACAAGCTAATGAACAGAGAAGGAGAAGGCGTGCCAGCTGATACAGTCTTTGACGAAATGTAGCGGCAAAAACATTGTTGGGTTTTTCCTGTAACCCCCTGTTAATGTTTCCAACCACCTGGAGAATGCGAGTACCGGGTCAGACTCACAGCCCGAATCCAAGAAAATCCAAGAGTGTTGTTGCTTGAATGATTGTGGATATTTATTGCAAATAAATATAAAGTACAAAACAAAAACTGAGAACTGGTTTAAATGTCTTTAAGCATTCCTTTGTTGCGCTTGGCGTTCAGCTTTCTCACACAGGCCAAGCTTCAGTAGCACAGATCCAGGCCGAGGTCAAAGACTGTATCAGCTGGCACGCCTTCTCCTTCTCTCATGCGCTACACACTCCAACTTATAGGATAGCGCCCTCTCTGGCTGTAGAAGGTGTACCACTCAAATGCAATAGAAAAAACAATTATAAGTAAATTATGAAACCAAAAATAAAACTCAAATGCGGCTCCTACATATCTGTTTTGAAGCATTGTAATATTCTGACAACCACCAATCACAGTGGAGATCAAAATCAAAGCTCATCACACACAGCTTTTCCACAAACTGAGGCAGTTATTACTAATATATTGAGGCTGCACAGTGTCTTTC
The DNA here is from genome assembly GCF_029890125.1 of Rhinichthys klamathensis goyatoka. Classification (NCBI taxonomy): domain Eukaryota; kingdom Metazoa; phylum Chordata; class Actinopteri; order Cypriniformes; family Leuciscidae; genus Rhinichthys; species Rhinichthys klamathensis. The sequence continues at coordinate 456,019 of NW_026607096.1, forward strand.
ACACACACACACACACACACACACACACACACACACACACACACACACACACACACACACACACTAAACACCATCATGGTAACACACATGGAATTAAAAAAATGCTATTAACATTCATTTAACAACATTACATGTAACATAAAACCCTGATGTATAACTGATTAGAAAATAACTAAGAAAAACTATGAAGAAATGTAGTTATTTCAACAAAAATGCATCAAAAAAGTGTCACGCATGCAGGGAATTGTGGGAATGTCAATTTATCTTTTTTTACTGCACATTTTACTGTAGATTTTCTGTCAATAATACAATGACTTGTTCCTTTGTTTTAAATGTACAGTTAGATCTATCACAGTTATTCACCGTATATTCTACGGAAACTTTTTTTCACCGTAGCATTTGTGCAGTCTTTTACTGGTAAAATCACGATAATTTTTTACAGTCTAACAATAAAATATTTGCTTAAAGCTTGCTCTATTTTGTTGTAGGCATTGTTAAACCGTCACGATGTCTAGAAGTGGATCTTTCCTGTAGTTGCTGAGACTTGCTGTAATGTGTTGCTACTCTGACTGTGTTTCTGTGTTTTTGTTAATAAAGTCTAATGAAAAGTCCATCATCCTCTGCATCCTTGAGTCCTCCGTACACCCCTTACCTCACCTGACAATAAGTAACGTAGCCTACTGTATATTCAAAATACATGTGCACACCATGTTCTTCATAAATTACATTTATATGCCATATATTTATCAAAAACACATTTTACATTTCATTTTTATATAGACAATCCATACTAAGAATCTATGACATATATATCATGTAAACAATATGCTATGGATGTGTAATTGCATATTACAGCAATATATTTAATGCATTTATTTCAGCATTTATTTTATATGTATTAATTTCTTTATTTTTTGTCTTTCTTTTTTTTAATCTTACTTAATCCAAACTTTTGAATGGCAGTGTGTCATGATTTCCACAAAATAAAAAACTGCAAATATAAATAAACCAGCTAAAACGGTTTTCAACATTGATAAATGATCTTAGAATGATTCTGAAGGATCATGTGACACCGAAGACTGGAGTAAAGATGCTTTGATCACAGGAATAAATTACAGATTACAGACTGGAGACTGTTAGTGTTCACTCACAAATTTATAAGATAAAGCGTTTCACTGTCAGACTGATGATGAGGCGCAGCAGTGGTCACTGGTCACGTGATACTGGCGGCGACTCGGACACACTAACCACAGTCGTTAGAGAATACGGACTGATTTAGGGATTTAAAATAAATATTAAAGATTATACATAAAAAACAAGACAATAAAAAATAGAGAAAAAGAAAGACGTCGAGATATTTGTATGGGGTTCAATGCAGGATTGAGCTGTATGGCACAGCGCCCCCTAGAGGAATACAAACATTTAATTTTATTTCGCAAATAACACATCATTTTTACATTCTGATAAGACACAAATCAAAATGTTCATACAACATATAAATTACAATAGCATAAATTAATAGCAACCTCTGTCTATAATGAAAGCAGCTACGCGCTCGTGAAGTCACGTGATGAGCTTCAGTAACGTGACCGTCTGCAGAAACGGGAAGTTGGGGAATGTGATTCACTCTCAGTCCAGCGGTTATAACTTTGGCATATTCCTTCATGAAGACACATTGTGCGCTCCGTTACAAGACCTTCATCGCCAAGGGATAAAAGCCGGTCTTTGTTGGTGTCGTCGCTCCTGTCGGTGTTTATCCTCCGGTAAGCTTGCAGATCACATTGTTTACACTGGTGTTTTCTGCGCTCGTGACATTGTTTGATACAGATTCTGTGAATACACGACCGTTTCGAGTCTTTTAACGTCATTAAGCTTTAGTTTGATCTTGATCAGTCGCATCTGATGAAAACTGCTTTTCACGAGATTTGATACTTTCAGGAAAACGAAAATGAAACTTTATTGTGGAATGAATAGATTGTAAAGTAACTCCGAGCCAATATAAATGATCCAGTATAAACTGAGCGTTTTTAAAACCGGTCCTCGTTAAAGTAGTTCCTCGTATAATGCAGCAGGATTGCTCCAGAAAGAGGAACTGGAGCCCTGATTTGTATTTTCTGTCAAAACCTATGATGATGCACGTGATCAGAAGGAGATCACATGATCCATATGTCACCTCTAATATCAAACAGAAACCAGGTGTTTATGAAATATGAATATATGAACGGTGTGGAGACCATAAGTGTGGCCCAAATGCACAAATTGAGTAGCTGACACACACCACCCTTTTCCAGTTAACATCAAGATTATAGATGTAAAGATTATATGAATGTAAAAGAGGAAGTGGATACTTTACATGCTGCAACAGGTTACCTTTCCTGAAAGTTTTTCACAATTTTGCATTCACTTAAAAATAGTCCTGCGGTGCGACCATAGTGAGTGTGTGTGTGTGTGTGTGTGTGTGTATGAGTGTGTTTGTGTGTGTCACTCACAGTTTGGGGTGCTTCAGATTAATTTATAAAAGGTCACACATTCCATGTAGTCTCTCGATTAAAATTAAAAGTATTGATGGTTTCATGAAGAACCTTTAACATCCATATAATCTTTGCATTGCACTAAAGCTTCATTAGAGTGGAAAAGGTTTGTTTTTCTTCTAAGAAAAAGGGTTTCTTTTAAGAATGATCGCTGGAGGTTTCTTTGGGGAACTAAAAAAATGAGAAAACCACCTCTATTTTTAAGAGCGTATATAACAATAATTATACGAAAATGTGATGTTTAAAATAGTTTTAGAGGAAGTGTAAGCTCTCTCGCTGCATGTCGCTGCTTGAAATCATCATCTGGCTGTTTTACAATAAAGATTACAGTCGAGATTACAAAAATGCCAAGGAATTTTTCTGATCTTTCCGAAGGCTAGTCTGTAACCCCTCTGCTTTACTAAAGGTGCTGTTATGACACAGTAAAAATCCCTGAAAGAGGAACACACACTCTTATCACACGCTCACTGACTCAGAGCAGAAGAGGAAGCGCTGATGTGTCCAGATGTGTGTGTGTGTGTGTGTGTTTGAGCTGATGTGTCCAGATGTGTGTGTGTCTCAGCTGATGTGTCCAGATGTCTCAGCTGATGTGTCCAGATGTGTGTGTCTCAGCTGTTGTGTCCAGATTAGGGCTGCAACTAACGATTATTTTGATAATCGATTAATCGGACGATTATTTTTTCAATTAATCGATTAATCGGATAAAAATTCAATTAGATTTTTTGTTTATTATGACTAAATAAAACCCGGTTACACTTTATTTTAAGGTGTCCTTGTTACAGTGTAATTATATATTTAAGTACAGAGTAATATAAAGTAACTACATGTACTTACTATAGGAATAGGGTAGGATTAGGTTGAGGGTTAGTTGCATGTAATTATGCATAATTTACTGTTATTACTACAGTAAGTACATGTAACATATGTAACAAGGACACCGTAAAATAAAGTGTTACCTAAAACCCTAAATTAGGATATTTATGTGTAAAAGTGTACTTTAAAAAGTGCAAAAGCCACACATTGAGTTTTACAAATATCAATATTTGCATTGTTTTTAATGATAATTGCTGATGGCAAGTTGACAACCATGATTAATGTAAAAAAAAAAAACATTTATATCCAACATATTGTTTTAACACAATTTTTGTTAAAACAAATTTACAGACATGTTGTTCAGATGTGAAGATATAAACTAAAACCATCTCAAATATATAATTCATTTAATTTTTATTCAAAATTAATTGAATTATAAGGATAATTTGTAAAAAATAAATATAGAAAGACTGAAAACAAGCGTGTGAACGTAGAGCCGCAGTAGATCGCGTTTGAAAAACAATTAAAACTTAATAGTAGACAAATGCTATATAAAGAGTGCAGTGGAGGTACGCAGAAGCTAACAGGCTTGAGTAAAAGGACAGGAAAAATGATGCATTTGTGCACAAACATTCGCTGAAAACCACTGAGTACAGGGACTAAAAAACAATAATGTACTGCTGCTGTTATTAACTGCCTTTATATTTAGTGCTTCGCTTTGTAAAGACCGTTTTAATTTAATATTTCTGCGGTAGCACTATTTTAATCCATCACTTATGTTGCGAGCGAACTGATTGCGCAACCTGATGCTCGAGACGCAAAATACAGACATCCCAAGATCCCGGAAGTTCTGGAAGTCACCCGCATATTGATAGCGGCTCGCAAATTAGTTCAAACTCCCGGGATTTGAGCGCGCAAGCAAGAGCGCGCATGCGAGACAGAAGAGACTGTGCTCCAAACTGTGTAGCGCGAGCGCGCGGCAGAGCAACGGAGGGAGAGAGACCTTGCGTGTGTGTGCCTCATGAAGCGCTTTGGCCTGTTTCAACCAATCACCAGTAAACGCTCCCCGTGACGTAACAGACCAACTAATCGATAATGACATTCGTTGACAACGATTTTCATAATCGATTATTATTGATTTTATCGATTAGTTGTTGCAGCCCTACGTGTGTCTCAGCTGATGTGTCCAGATGTGTGTGTGTGTGTGTTTCAGCTGATGTGTCCAGATGTGTGTCTCAGCTGATGTGTCCAGATGTGTGTGTGTGTGTGTTTCAGCTGATGTGTCCAGATGTGTGTCTCAGCTGATGTGTCCAGATGTGTGTGTGTGTGTGTTTCAGCTGATGTGTCCAGATGTGTGTCTCAGCTGATGTGTCCAGATGTGTGTCTCAGCTGATGTGTCCAGATGTGTGTGTGTGTGTGTTTCAGCTGATGTGTCCAGATGTGTGTCTCAGCTGATGTGTCCAGATGTGTGTCTCAGCTGATGTGTCCAGATGTGTGTGTGTGTTTCAGCTGATGTGTCCAGATGTGTGTCTCAGCTGATGTGTCCAGATGTGTGTCTCAGCTGATGTGTCCAGATGTGTGTGTGTGTGTGTCTCAGCTGATGTGTCCAGATGTGTGTGTGTGTGTGTTTCAGCTGATGTGTCCAGATGTGTGTCTCAGCTGATGTGTCCAGATGTGTGTGTGTGTGTGTTTCAGCTGATGTGTCCAGATGTGTGTCTCAGCTGATGTGTCCAGATGTGTGTGTGTGTGTGTTTCAGCTGATGTGTCCAGATGTGTGTCTCAGCTGATGTGTCCAGATGTGTGTGTGTGTGTGTTTCAGCTGATGTGTCCAGATGTGTGTCTCAGCTGATGTGTCCAGATGTGTCTCAGCTGATGTGTCCAGATGTGTGTGTGTGTGTTTCAGCTGATGTGTCCAGATGTGTGTCTCAGCTGATGTGTCCAGATGTGTGTGTGTGTGTGTGTTTCAGCTGATGTGTCCAGATGTGTGTCTCAGCTGATGTGTCCAGATGTGTGTCTCAGCTGATGTGTCCAGATGTGTGTGTGTGTGTGTTTCAGCTGATGTGTCCAGATGTGTGTGTGTGTGTTTCAGCTGATGTGTCCAGATGTGTGTCTCAGCTGATGTGTCCAGATGTGTGTGTGTGTGTGTTTCAGCTGATGTGTCCAGATGTGTGTCTCAGCTGATGTGTCCAGATGTGTGTCTCAGCTGATGTGTCCAGATGTGTGCGTCTCAGCTGATGTGTCCAGATGTGTGTGTCAGCTGATGTGTCCAGATGTGTGTCTCAGCTGATGTGTCCAGATGTGTGTGTGTGTGTTTCAGCTGATGTGTCCAGATGTGTGTCTCAGCTGATGTGTCCAGATGTGTGTCTCAGCTGATGTGTCCAGATGTGTGTGTGTGTGTGTTTCAACTGATGTGTCCAGATGTGTGTGTCTCAGCTGATGTGTCCAGATGTGTGTCTCAGCTGATGTGTCCAGATGTGTGTGTCTCAGCTGATGTGTCCAGATGTGTGTGTGTGTGTGTGTTTCAGCTGATGTGTCCAGATGTGTGTCTCAGCTGATGTGTCCAGATGTGTCTCAGCTGATGTGTCCAGATGTGTGTGTGTGTGTGTTTCAGCTGATGTGTCCAGATGTGTCTCAGCTGATGTGTCCAGATGTGTGTGTGTGTGTGTTTCAGCTGATGTGTCCAGATGTGTGTCTCAGCTGATGTGTCCAGATGTGTCTCAGCTGATGTGTCCAGATGTGTGTGTGTGTGTGTGTTTCAGCTGATGTGTCCAGATGTGTGTCTCAGCTGATGTGTCCAGATGTGTGTGTGTGTGTGTGTTTCAGCTGATGTGTCCAGATGTGTGTCTCAGCTGATGTGTCCAGATGTGTGTGTGTGTGTGTTTCAGCTGATGTGTCCAGATGTGTGTCTCAGCTGATGTGTCCAGATGTGTGTGTGTGTGTGTGTTTCAGCTGATGTGTCCAGATGTGTGTGTGTGTGTGTTTCAGCTGATGTGTCCAGATGTGTGTCTCAGCTGATGTGTCCAGATGTGTGTGTGTGTGTGTGTTTCAGCTGATGTGTCCAGATGTGTGTCTCAGCTGATGTGTCCAGATGTGTGTCTCAGCTGATGTGTCCAGATGTGTGCGTCTCAGCTGATGTGTCCAGATGTGTGTGTCAGCTGATGTGTCCAGATGTGTGTCTCAGCTGATGTGTCCAGATGTGTGTGTGTGTGTGTTTCAGCTGATGTGTCCAGATGTGTGTCTCAGCTGATGTGTCCAGATGTGTGTCTCAGCTGATGTGTCCAGATGTGTGTGTGTGTGTGTGTGTTTCAACTGATGTGTCCAGATGTGTGTGTCTCAGCTGATGTGTCCAGATGTGTGTCTCAGCTGATGTGTCCAGATGTGTGTGTCTCAGCTGATGTGTCCAGATGTGTGTCTCAGCTGATGTGTCCAGATGTGTGTGTGTGTTTCAGCTGATGTGTCCAGATGTGTGTCTCAGCTGATGTGTCCAGATGTGTGTCTCAGCTGATGTGTCCAGATGTGTGTGTGTGTGTGTTTCAACTGATGTGTCCAGATGTGTGTCTCAGCTGATGTGTCCAGATGTGTGTGTGTGTGTGTTTCAGCTGATGTGTCCAGATGTGTGTCTCAGCTGATGTGTCCAGATGTGTGTCTCAGCTGATGTGTCCAGATGTGTGTCTCAGCTGATGTGTCCAGATGTGTGTCTCAGCTGATGTGTCCAGATGTGTGTCTCAGCTGATGTGTCCAGATGTGTGTGTGTGTGTGTTTCAGCTGATGTGTCCAGATGTGTGTGTGTGTGTGTTTCAGCTGATGTGTCCAGATGTGTGTCTCAGCTGATGTGTCCAGATGTGTGTCTCAGCTGATGTGTCCAGATGTGTGTGTGTGTGTGTGTTTCAGCTGATGTGTCCAGATGTGTGTCTCAGCTGATGTGTCCAGATGTGTGTCTCAGCTGATGTGTCCAGATGTGTGTGTGTGTGTGTGTTTCAGCTGATGTGTCCAGATGTGTGTGTGTGTGTTTCAGCTGATGTGTCCAGATGTGTGTGTGTGTGTGTCTCAGCTGATGTGTCCAGATGTGTGTGTGTGTGTTTCAGCTGATGTGTCCAGATGTGTGTCTCAGCTGATGTGTCCAGATGTGTGTGTGTGTGTGTGTGTTTCAGCTGATGTGTCCAGATGTGTGTCTCAGCTGATGTGTCCAGATGTGTGTGTGTGTGTCTCAGCTGATGTGTCCAGATGTGTGTCTCAGCTGATGTGTCCAGATGTGTGTGTGTGTGTGTGTGTTTCAGCTGATGTGTCCAGATGTGTGTCTCAGCTGATGTGTCCAGATGTGTGTGTGTGTGTGTTTCAGCTGATGTGTCCAGATGTGTGTCTCAGCTGATGTGTCCAGATGTGTGTCTCAGCTGATGTGTCCAGATGTGTGTCTCGGCTGATGTGTCCAGATGTGTGTGTCTCGGCTGATGTGTCCAGATGTGTGTGTGTGTGTGTGTGTCAGCTGATGTGTCCAGATGTGTGTCTCAGCTGATGTGTCCAGATGTGTCCAGATGTGTGTGTGTGTGTGTGTGTGTCAGCTGATGTGTCCAGATGTGTGTCTCAGCTGATGTGTCCAGATGTGTGTCTCAGCTGATGTGTCCAGATATGTGTGTGTGTGTGTGTTTCAGCTGATGTGTCCAGATGTGTGTCTCAGCTGATGTGTCCAGATGTGTGTGTGTGTGTGTGTGTTTCAGCTGATGTGTCCAGATGTGTGTCTCAGCTGATGTGTCCAGATGTGTGTCTCAGCTGATGTGTCCAGATGTGTCTCGGCTGATGTGTCCAGATGTGTGTGTCTCGGCTGATGTGTCCAGATGTGTGTGTGTGTGTGTGTCAGCTGATGTGTCCAGATGTGTGTCTCAGCTGATGTGTCCAGATGTGTCCAGATGTGTGTGTGTGTGTGTGTGTGTGTCAGCTGATGTGTCCAGATGTGTGTCTCAGCTGATGTGTCCAGATGTGTGTGTCTCAGCTGATGTGTCCAGATGTGTGTCTCAGCTGATGTGTCCAGATGTGTGTGTGTGTGTGTTTCAGCTGTTGTGTCCAGATGTGTGTCTCAGCTGATGTGTCCAGATGTGTGTCTCAGCTGATGTGTCCAGATGTGTGTGTCTCAGCTGATGTGTCCAGATGTGTGTGTGTGTGTGTCTCAGCTGATGTGTCCAGATGTGTGTGTCTCAGCTGATGTGTTCAGATGTGTGTGTCTCAGCTGATGTGTCCAGATGTGTGTGTGTCTCAGCTGATGTGTCCAGATGTGTGTGTCTCAGCTGATGTGTTCAGATGTGTGTGTCTCAGCTGATGTGTCCAGATGTGTGTGTGTGTGTTTCAGCTGATGTGTCCAGATGTGTGTCTCAGCTGATGTGTCCAGATGTGTGTGTGTGTGTGTGTGTGTTTCAGCTGATGTGTCCAGATGTGTGTCTCAGCTGATGTGTCCAGATGTGTGTCTCAGCTGATGTGTCCAGATGTGTGTCTCAGCTGATGTGTCCAGATGTGTGTGTGTGTGTGTTTCAGCTGATGTGTCCAGATGTGTGTGTGTGTGTGTTTCAGCTGATGTGTCCAGATGTGTGTCTCAGCTGATGTGTCCAGATGTGTGTCTCAGCTGATGTGTCCAGATGTGTGTGTGTGT
>NW_026607096.1:470000-590000 GCF_029890125.1 Rhinichthys klamathensis goyatoka
TGTGGTCGAGATCGGCCGCGAGTAAAGCTGCTCTGAGCTCTCGCTGATGAACTAGCTGTGATACACAGAGTTCAGACATGTTAAATGAGTTGTGTCATGCTGAATTAGAGGTTTTTAAACACTCATCTTGTGTGTTGTAGTGTTCCTGGAGCAGGAGATAGTGCGCAGCCTGTCCCAGACGCTGCAGGCCCCGAGCCCGGCCCCCCCGGCCCCTCAGCCCCGAGAGCTGCTCACCATCGAGGAGGACAGCGAGCGCCTGGCCCGCGAGCTCAGGGAGGTCTGGACGACACTGAACCTGCGTGCCTCTTACTACGCCGTTTTAAAGAGTCTGCTACCAGGCTTACATGCATCAAAAACACCTTCATGGGCTCTGTCCCAAATGAGACACTTCATGCACTTAGTGTTGTGGACTTACAATGGGGCCGCCTATATGTGTCTGTTAAAACCTAAAAGATGAACATCACACACTCTTCCAGCTGTTCAGCCAATCGAGACCCTAGTCTGGCATTACACATGAGTTATAAACCTACATGGCTTTAGCTGGAAGTGAGACTGATTTACTGACGACTAGGGGGGAACGACTTCAGACTTGTTAAAGTCGACATTTATGTGATGAAAGTAAACGTAAAGTTTAAAGCGTCATGGCTGAGCATTAGTCAACTAGTCTGCGCGACCCCTACTGACGACTCGTTTCAGACATCGCAGAACCGCTTCTTTCTTTTAGGAGACAATAACTTTATTATCTGGATCTTTAAAACTTTGCTGACGTGCAGAACAGGGGCACTGCAATGTTAATTTAAGTCCCCCTGTCGTCAGCCATTTTATCCCTTAAAACTCATCTTTGATCACCAAAGAGACATGCGGCTCTATGAATATGCAAATGAGCCCCGCCTCCACTCACTCACTCAGCTCAGAGATCCACTGGTTGACGATCACACGTTGATCTGATTGGTTACAAGGTCGTTTGTGACGTCAGAAACACCAGCGATTTCAAACCGTGTTTTTGAGACTGTCTTTGGTTCACTGCAGTTTTAAGGAGGAAATACTCAGCAATGCTGTCGACTTATGAACTTACACATGGTGTGTCTTACAGCGTATTAAAAACACCACATAGACACATAAACAACATTAAACGCTGGATTTACACCACAGGGGGACTTTAACATGTAATTTTTAATTAAATAAATAATAAAATAATAAATAATTATTAATAATAAATAATTTGAACATTTAATCTTTCTTGACTGTAAAGGTTATTGCGGTGCTTCCTGTATCAGTGTTTAGACTACTACATACAGTCAAACCAAAATATATTCAGACTCCTTCAACATTTCTCACATTATCAGTTTATTCGCTATAGTTTAGAAAATGGTGATAAACATGAGCAGAACTCAGAGTTCTCAGATCAGTGGATATTTGACTGGTTTTGTCCGTCCTTCTGTTCGACTCTCACACATGAATTATGTTGAATATCTGTCAGCTGTTCAATTTAACTACACAATTAGATAATACCAGTTTAGCTCAACCAGTGACCAAGCAATGCTTCATGTTGTTCAGTGTGTGTGTAAAAAGAGCATTAGCAGTTACAGAAAACACACTTCAGCAAAACACAATTTTTGGTCCCAAATGTTTATAAATGTCACTGGTAGTCACTGTATGAAGAGTTTATGGGTGTAATATGTCTCAGTTTACTTTATTCTGCTCTCCTCACTTACATAATGAACTATAGTGTCCTGATCACACTAGTGAAACAATATAAAAAATTATATCTGCTGTCTGAATAATTTGACTGTATCTCCCTGTTATTCGTTTCCCCCGCTCTTAAATACTAAAGTGTCTTGATGAAGCGGTTGTGAACTTGTCATGTGTCTTAAGCGTGTGTGTGTGTGTTGTGCAGGTGTCATGTCTCTTAACCGTGTGTGTGTGTGTGTGTGTTGTGCAGGTGTCATGTCTCTTAACCGTGTGTGTGTGTGTGTGTTGTGCAGGTGTCCAGGAACAGAGACAGTCTGCGCTCTCAGTTCACTCAGCTGTGTCAGTACCGGGGCGTCCTCAAGCAGACTCACTCGCTCACCGCATCACAGGTGTGTTCTGCTCTCACACACACACACACTCGCTCACCGCATCACAGGTGTGTTCTGCTCTTCTCTCACACACACACTCGCTCACCGCATCACAGGTGTGTTCTGCTCTCACACACACACACACACACACACACTCGCTCACCGCATCACAGGTGTGTTCTGCTCTCACACACACACACACACACACACACTCGCTCACCGCATCACAGGTGTGTTCTGCTCTCACACACACACACACACACACTCGCTCACCGCATCACAGGTGTGTTCTACTCTCACACACACACACTCACTCACTCACCGCATCACAGGTGTGTTCTGCTCTTCTCTCACACACACACACACACACCGCATCACAGGTGTGTTCTACTCTCACACACACACACTCACTCACTCACCGCATCACAGGTGTGTTCTGCTCTTCTCTCACACACACACTCGCTCACCGCATCACAGGTGTGTTCTGCTCTTCTCTCACACACACACTCGCTCACCGCATCACAGGTGTGTTCTGCTCTCACACACACACACACACACACTCGCTCACCGCATCACAGGTGTGTTCTGCTCTCACACACACACACACACACACTCGCTCACCGCATCACAGGTGTGTTCTACTCTCACACACACACACTCACTCACTCACCGCATCACAGGTGTGTTCTACTCTCACACACACACACTCACTCACTCACCGCATCACAGGTGTGTTCTGCTCTTCTCTCACACACACACACACACACCGCATCACAGGTGTGTTCTACTCTCACACACACACACTCACTCACTCACCGCATCACAGGTGTGTTCTGCTCTTCTCTCACACACACACACACACACCGCATCACAGGTGTGTTCTACTCTCTCACACACACACACACACTCACTCACCGCATCACAGGTGTGTTCTGCTCTTCTCTCACACACACACCGCATCACAGGTGTGTTCTGCTCTTCTCTCACACACACACACACACACACTCGCTCACCGCATCACAGGTGTGTTCTGCTCTCACACACACACACACACACACTCGCTCACCGCATCACAGGTGTGTTCTGCTCTCACACACACACACACACACACTCGCTCACCGCATCACAGGTGTGTTCTGCTCTCACACACACACACACACTCACTCACTCACCGCATCACAGGTGTGTTCTGCTCTTCTCTCACACACACACACACACACACAGCATCACAGGTGTGTTCTGCTCTTCTCTCACACACACTCGCTCACCGCATCACAGGTGTGTTCTGCTCTTCTCTCACACACACACCGCATCACAGGTGTGTTCTGCTCTTCTCTCACACACACACACACACACACACACAGCATCACAGGTGTGTTCTGCTCTTCTCTCACACACACTCGCTCACCGCATCACAGGTGTGTTCTGCTCTTCTCTCTCACACACACACACACACACACACTCGCTCACCGCATCACAGGTGTGTTCTGCTCTTCTCACACTCCCCCGCGTGCGCCGCTCAGTCTGAGGTCCTCATGTGTGTGTGTGTGTGTGTGTGTCAGGGCCCGCTGGTGTCGTTCGAGCCCGCTGCTCTGGCGGAGAACAGGCAGGACGTGCGGCTCAGCTTCGTGGCCGGCGTGGTCCACCCGTGGAAGGTGCCGGCCTTCGAGCGGCTGCTGTGGCGCGCGTGTCGAGGATACATCATCGTGGACTTCCATGAGATGGAGGAAAAGCTGGAGCACCCCGACTCTGTGAGACCCAAATCATTTATCATTTTATTAGGTTCATCTTGCAGGAGCCAAGTGAGAATGTATATGCACTCACCGTCAGCACAGTTAAAGTAAACCGGCGCAGTGGCTCAGAAGTGCTGATCGGGTTGGGTCAAATCTTGAATGGGTTGTTCAAAAAAAGAAAAATAGGAAATAAGATTAATCACAAAATACAATCTTGGTTTTGATCTGGATCAGATTGTCAGTTTCTATTAGTAACATTGTATAACTTTGATTAAAAAAAAGCAGAAGGGTGGATTTCAGGAACAAAAATGTAATAACTTTAAAACTGGTCAAAAATATCGCAGTATCATGTAATATAAACACGTTTATAGTTTTATTTTGCTTCTGATTAGTTTAACCGTTTAAGTAATAAAGTAGAGGCAGACTTCAGGCTTCATATTCAGCCTTTCAGTACAGTAAGGTAAAAAAGAGATATTTTGGTCCTTTAAAATAAACAGCTGTCAATATCAAAGAAAATAATATATTTATATTTATTCAAGTGATAATGTATATGTACAGACAGTATAAGTTGGGTTGAATGTTTAATATGTGAGATTATATGTGACCCTGGACCACAAAACCAGTCACAAAGGGTAAGATGTATGCATCCTGATGTGTGGTGTGTTAGGATATGGCAATATTTGGCCGAGTACAACTATTGAAGATCTGGAATCTGAGGGTGCAAAAAACCTAAACATTGAGACAATCTCCTTTAAAGTTGTGCATTTATGTTGGCGATTGTGCTGCATCCACTCACAAAAATATATATACAGTAGGAATTTTACAAAATATCTTCATGGAACATGATATTTACTTAATATCTTAATGATTTTTGGCATAAAAGAAAAATCAATAATTTTGACCCATACAATGTGCGACTTGTGACTGGTTTTGTGATCCAGAGTCACATATCAGGTTTGATACAGTGAATGAACATCAGGGCCTTTTCCCGGGCTTGTGCTTCTGACAAGGAAATCAGTCGTTCACTTTTCAGGATTTTGTGTTGTAAATATAATTTTTTCTGAAGCAATATTCTCATCAGGCTTCAGTCAGCTTTGACATATTTAAATCTGTATGTTTATGATATTTTAACCTTTATAAAAGGCATTTTTTTCCCTAATCGTTTTAAATATATGCTTCATCTTTTCTTTTAAATTCTTAAATGTAAGACACTATAGGGCTGTTACCAGTGAAATTAAATAATTAAAACAGAAAAATTTCTGCATTAAATAATGTTATGAGATCGTTTTAAATATTTTTTGAATATACAAATAACATGTACAGTACAACCTTGATTTTTTTGTGTGAAATGATTGTTTCCCAGGGCGAGGATGTGCAGTGGACCGTGTTTTTAATCTCGTTCTGGGGAGACCAGATCGGGCAGAAGGTGAAGAAGATCTGTGACTGGTAGGTGATATGGGGGTTTTGGAGAGAGGTCAAAGGTCAGGCTTCCTGGAAAACATGGACATATACCAAAGAATTTAAAGAGAGTCTGATTTCCAGATCTATTGGATCCTCGAAGAGTCATATAAAACATTAGAAATCCTTATGAGCTTTTAAGATCTTATTATAGTCAGTATATTTTTTGCATGTTTTTTTTGAGTGTCTCTCACGAAGTGATCTCTGAAAAAGCATTTTTAATCTTCCTAATCCAGTCATCAGCAACTGGACTAAACACTGAAGAGTTATGAACCTTGTGGGAAATTAGTATTTTGCCTTTAGCAGATCAGTCCAATTTCGAGAGTTTACAAATGTGCCACTTGACAGATTAGAAATGGACAATTTTTATTTCCACCACATACTTTTAATGAATTTTGAATAAATATTGTGATTGCACTTTATTTTACAGTACGTGCTCTTACATGTTCTTACAGTGTTCTTACCTAGAAAGTACTGGTTAATATAATGTAAGTTCGTGGCTTGGTTAATAGTAAAACACAGGATTTCCAAATCTATATAATTCTGATCCAGATGAAACGTTTTGAACATCTGGGCTCTGGACTGTTGTGTCGCACAGAAATGAATGTGTCTTGTGTTCCACGTACTCCAGCTTCCACACACAAACCTTCCCCTACCCGGAGAACCAGGCCGAGAGGGAGGACACCCTCAATGGGCTGCGAGGGAGGATCGAGGACATCCGATCCGTGAGTATCCTCACATCTGGCAGTTCTACTCGTATAGAGGATTTGCAGAGACGTCAGGAACACACTCCCTGAGCCGGACTGAGTGGCAGAAGAGCTACTGTGTGACTCGGGACTGTGAAAACTGTGAAAACCCGAGTGTTAAAAGTTCAAATAATGAGGAGGAAGAGGACAGGGTCAACTGAGACTCGTACTTTATTCTCTTTTTCCACAATCAAAACAAAAGTTACGCGTTACAGCGCTTCAATATATCCAACACAA
Organism: Rhinichthys klamathensis goyatoka; assembly: GCF_029890125.1. Taxonomy (NCBI): domain Eukaryota; kingdom Metazoa; phylum Chordata; class Actinopteri; order Cypriniformes; family Leuciscidae; genus Rhinichthys; species Rhinichthys klamathensis. The sequence goes on from NW_026607096.1 coordinate 476,235, forward strand.
TAAATGATACTTCACTCCAAAGCATTCACACACAGCTTGGCACGTGTCCTCAGTTCGTCTATCTCTCCCTTGGTCTCGTTTCCCGCTGGCTTTATCCAGTCTCTCCATGCCAATTACTGAAACAAGACACAGGTGTTTGTCATTAAGACACAGGTGTTTGTCATTAAGACACAGGTGTTTGTCATTAAGACACGGGTGTTTGTCATTAAGACAGAGGTGTTTGTCATTAAGACACAGGTGTTTGTCATTAAGACACAGGTGTTTGTCATTAAGACACAGGTCTTTGTCATTAAGACACAGGTGTTTGTCATTAAGACAGAGGTGTTTGTCATTAAGACAGAGGTGTTTGTCATTAAGACACAGGTGTTTGTCATTAAGACACAGGTGTTTGTCATTAAGACACAGGTGTGGTGTTTGTCATTAAGACACAGGTGTTTGTCATTAAGACACGGGTGTTTGTCATTAAGACACAGGTGTTTGTCATTAAGACACAGGTGTTTGTCATTAAGACACAGGTGTGGTGTTTGTCATTAAGACACGGGTGTGGTGTTTGTCATTAAGACACAGGTGTTTGTCATTAAGACACAGGTGTTTGTCATTAAGACACAGGTGTTTGTCATTAAGACACAGGTGTGGTCTTTGTCATTAAGACACAGGTGTTTGTCATTAAGACAGAGGTGTTTGTCATTAAGACACAGGTGTTTGTCATTAAGACACAGGTGTGGTGTTTGTCATTAAGACACAGGTGTGGTGTTTGTCATTAAGACACAGGTGTTTGTCATTAAGACACAGGTGTGGTGTTTGTCATTAAGACACAGGTGTGGTGTTTGTCATTAAGACACAGGTGTTTGTCATTAAGACACGGGTGTTTGTAATTAAGACACAGGTGTTTGTCATTAAGACACAGGTGTTTGTCATTAAGACAGAGGTGTTTGTCATTAAGACACAGGTGTTTGTCATTAAGACACAGGTGTTTGTCATTAAGACACAGGTGTTTGTCATTAAGACACAGGTGTGGTGTTTGTCATTAAGACACAGGTGTGGTGTTTGTCATTAAGACACAGGTGTTTGTCATTAAGACACAGGTGTTTGTCATTAAGACACAGGTGTTTGTCATTAAGACACAGGTGTGGTCTTTGTCATTAAGACACAGGTGTTTGTCATTAAGACAGAGGTGTTTGTCATTAAGACACAGGTGTTTGTCATTAAGACACAGGTGTGGTGTTTGTCATTAAGACACAGGTGTTTGTCATTAAGACACAGGTGTGGTGTTTGTCATTAAGACACAGGTGTGGTGTTTGTCATTAAGACACAGGTGTTTGTCATTAAGACACGGGTGTTTGTAATTAAGACACAGGTGTTTGTCATTAAGACACAGGTGTTTGTCATTAAGACAGAGGTGTTTGTCATTAAGACACAGGTGTTTGTCATTAAGACACAGGTGTTTGTCATTAAGACACAGGTGTGGTGTTTGTCATTAAGACACAGGTGTGGTGTTTGTCATTAAGACACAGGTGTTTGTCATTAAGACACGGATGTTTGTCATTAAGACACAGGTGTGGTGTTTGTCATTAAGACACAGGTGTTTGTCATTAAGACACAGGTGTTTGTCATTAAGAGACAGGTGTTTGTCATTAAGACACAGGTGTTTGTCATTAAGACACGGGTGTTTGTCATTAAGACACGGGTGTTTGTCATTAAGACACAGGTGTGGTGTTTGTCATTAAGACACAGGTGTGGTGTTTGTCATTAAGACACAGGTGTGTTTGTCATTAAGACACAGGTGTTTGTCATTAAGACACAGGTGTTTGTCATTAAGACACAGGTGTTTGTCATTAAGACACATGTGTTTGTCATTAAGACACAGGTGTGTGTTTGTCATTAAGACACGGGTGTTTGTCATTAAGACACGGGTGTTTGTCATTAAGACACGGGTGTTTGTCATTAAGACACGGGTGTTTGTCATTAAGAGACAGGTGTTTGTCATTAAGACACAGGTGTTTGTCATTAAGACACAGGTGTTTGTCATTAAGACAGAGGTGTTTGTCATTAAAACAGAGGTGTTTGTCATTAAGACACAGGTGTTTGTCATTAAGAGACAGGTGTTTGTCATTAAGACACGTGTGTTTGTCATTAAGACACAGGTGTTTGTCATTAAGACAGAGGTGTTTGTCATTAAGACACAGGTGTTTGTCATTAAGACACAGGTGTTTGTCATTAAGACACAGCTGTTTGTCATTAAGACACAGGTGTTTGTCATTAAGACACGGGTGTTTGTCATTAAGACACGGGTGTTTGTCATTAAGACACGGGTGTTTGTCATTAAGACACGGGTGTTTGTCATTAAGACACGGGTGTTTGTCATTAAGACACGGGTGTTTGTCATTAAGACACGGGTGTTTGTCATTAAGACACGGGTGTTTGTCATTAAGACACGGGTGTTTGTCATTAAGACACAGGTGTTTGTCATTAAGACAGAGGTGTTTGTCATTAAGACAGAGGTGTTTGTCATTAAGACAGAGGTGTTTGTCATTAAGACAGAGGTGTTTGTCATTAAGACAGAGTTGTTTGTCATTAAGAGACAGGTGTTTGTCATTAAGACACGGGTGTTTGTCATTAATACACAGGTGTTTGTCATTAAGACACAGGTGTTTGTCATTAAGACACAGGTGTTTGTAATTAAGACACAGGTGTTTGTCATTAAGACACAGGTGTTTGTCATTAAGACACAGGTGTTTGTCATTAAGACTTGACCGCACTACGCGGTGCGCTTGTCTCCCTTCTCTCTCTCCTGTCACAGACCTCGCTAAACCACGCCCCCCTCGCCCCACCGAGTAATACAAACGATGATCAGTTTAAACTAAAGGTTAGACCCGATATAGTATCCTTACAACCTACCAAAGATCCAGTGATCCATGGATATTGGCATGCAGCCAGGAATAGCTTTTCCTGACATTTATATGTGCCTTATTTTGACGCCAGGGAAATGCATAAAGCAAATTTGCCTGTGAGCGCTTTATGTAAATACAATATAGGTCTAAATCTGAGTGATCACTTATATCACTGTTACATAATCACTGCCACTCAGGGTTTCTGCCGCTCAGTGTTTCTGCCTCTCAGTGTTTCTGCCCCTCAGTGTTTCTGCCGCTCAGTGTTTCTGCCGCTCAGTGTTTCTGCCGCTCAGTGTTTCTGCCCCTCAGTGTTTCTGTCCCTCAGTGTTTCTGCCGCTCAGTGTTTCTGCCGCTCAGTGTTTCTGCCGCTCAGTGTTTCTGCCGCTCGGTGTTTCTGCCCCTCTGTGTTTCCGCCGCTCAGTGTTTCCGCCGCTCAGTGTTTCTGCCGCTCAGTGTTTCTGCCGCTCAGTGTTTCCGCCGCTCAGTGTTTCTGCCGCTCAGTGTTTCCGCCGCTCAGTGTTTCTGCCGCTCAGTGTTTCTGCCGCTCAGTGTTTCCGCCGCTCAGTGTTTCTGCCGCTCAGTGTTTCTGCCGCTCAGTGTTTCCGCCGCTCAGTGTTTCTGCCGCTCGGTGTTTCTGCCGCTCGGTGTTTCTGCCTCTCAGTGTTTCTGCCCCTCAGTGTTTCCGCCGCTCAGTGTTTCTGCCGCTCAGTGTTTCTGCCGCTCAGTGTTTCTGCCGCTCAGTGTTTCTGCCCCTCTGTGTTTCTGCCGCTCAGTGTTTCTGCCGCTCAGTGTTTCTGCCCCTCTGTGTTTCTGCCGCTCAGTGTTTCTGCCGCTCAGTGTTTCTGCCGCTCAGTGTTTCTGCCCCTCTGTGTTTCTGCCGCTCTGTGTTTCTGCCCCTCTGTGTTTCTGCCCCTCTGTGTTTCTGCCGCTCTGTGTTTCTGCCCCTCTGTGTTTCTGCCTCTCAGTGTTTCTGCCGCTCAGTGTTTCTGCCTCTCAGTGTTTCTGCCCCTCAGTGTTTCTGCCTCTCAGTGTTTCTGCCCCTCTGTGTTTCTGCCTCTCAGTGTTTCTGCCCCTCTGTGTTTCTGCCGCTCGGTGTTTCTGCCTCTCAGTGTTTCTGCCGCTCAGTGTTTCTGCCGCTCAGTTTTTCTGCCGCTCAGTGTTTCTGCCGCTCAGTGTTTCTGCCCCTCAGTGTTTCTGCCGCTCAGTGTTTCTGCCGCTCAGTGTTTCTGCCACTCAGTGTTTCTGCCCCTCAGTGTTTCTGCCTCTCAGTGTTTCTGCCTCTCAGTGTTTCTGCCTCTCGGTGTTTCTGCCGCTCGGTGTTTCTGCCTCTCAGTGTTTCTGCCCCTCGGTGTTTCTGCCGCTCAGTGTTTCTGCCCCTCGGTGTTTCTGCCTTTCAGTGTTTCTGCCCCTCAGTGTTTCTGCCTCTCAGTGTTTCTGCCCCTCTGTGTTTCTGCCTCTCAGTGTTTCTGCCTCTCAGTGTTTCTGCCTCTCAGTGTTTCTGCCCCTCTGTGTTTCTGCCTCTCAGTGTTTCTGCCTCTCAGTGTTTTTGCCCCTCTGTGTTTCTGCCTCTCAGTGTTTCTGCCCCTCGGTGTTTCTGCCTCTCAGTGTTTCTGCCCCTCAGTGTTTCTGCCTCTCAGTGTTTCTGCCCCTCTGTGTTTCTGCCTCTCAGTGTTTCTGCCGCTCAGTGTTTCAGCCCCTCGGTGTTTCTGCCTCTCAGTGTTTTTGCCCCTCTGTGTTTCTGCCTCTCAGTGTTTCTGCCCCTCGGTGTTTCTGCCTCTCAGTGTTTCTGCCCCTCAGTGTTTCTGCCTCTCAGTGTTTCTGCCCCTCTGTGTTTCTGCCTCTCAGTGTTTCTGCCCCTCAGTGTTTCTGCCCCTCGGTGTTTCTGCCTCTCAGTGTTTCTGCCCCTCAGTGTGTTTCTGCCCCTCAGTGTTTCTGCCCCTCGGTGTTTCTGCCGCTCGGTGTTTCTGCCGCTCGGTGTTTCTGCCCCTCAGTGTTTCTGCCGCTCGGTGTTTCTGCCCCTCAGTGTTTCTGCCGCTCGGTGTTTCTGCCCCTCAGTGTTTCTGCCCCTCGGTGTTTCTGCCGCTCGGTGTTTCTGCCGCTCGGTGTTTCTGCCGCTCGGTGTTTCTGCCGCTCAGTGTTTCTGCCGCTCAGTGTTTCTGCCGCTCAGTGTTTCTGCCCCTCAGTGTTTCTGCCCCTCAGTGTTTCTGCCGCTCAGTGTTTCTGCCGCTCAGTGTTTCTGCCGCTCAGTGTTTCTGCCCCTCAGTGTTTCTGCCCCTCAGTGTTTCTGCCTCTCAGTGTTTCTGCCCCTCTGTGTTTCTGCCTCTCAGTGTTTCTGCCCCTCAGTGTTTCTGCCCCTCGGTGTTTCTGCCTCTCAGTGTTTCTGCCCCTCAGTGTGTTTCTGCCCCTCAGTGTTTCTGCCTCTCAGTGTTTCTGCCTCTCAATGTTTCTGCCCCTCAGTGTTTCTGCCTCTCTGTGTTTCTGCCTCTCGGTGTTTCTGCCTCTCAGTGTTTCTGCCGCTCTGTGTTTCTGCCGCTCGGTGTTTCTGCCGCTCAGTGTTTCTGCCGCTCAGTGTTTCTGCCGCTCAGTGTTTCTGCCGCTCGGTGTTTCTGCCTCTCAGTGTTTCTGCCGCTCAGTGTTTCTGCCCCTCGGTGTTTCTGCCGCTCGGTGTTTCTGCCGCTCGGTGTTTCTGCCGCTCGGTGTTTCTGCCGCTCGGTGTTTCTGCCGCTCAGTGTTTCTGCCGCTCGGTGTTTCTGCCCCTCAGTGTTTCTGCCCCTCAGTGTTTCTGCCTCTCTGTGTTTCTGCCTCTCGGTGTTTCTGCCTCTCAGTGTTTCTGCCGCTCTGTGTTTCTGCCGCTCGGTGTTTCTGCCGCTCAGTGTTTCTGCCGCTCAGTGTTTCTGCCGCTCGGTGTTTCTGCCGCTCGGTGTTTCTGCCGCTCGGTGTTTCTGCCGCTCGGTGTTTCTGCCGCTCGGTGTTTCTGCCGCTCGGTGTTTCTGCCCCTCGGTGTTTCTGCCGCTCGGTGTTTCTGCCCCTCAGTGTTTCTGCCGCTCGGTGTTTCTGCCGCTCAGTGTTTCTGCCGCTCGGTGTTTCTGCCCCTCAGTGTTTCTGCCCCTCGGTGTTTCTGCCCCTCAGTGTTTCTGCCCCTCGGTGTTTCTGCCGCTCAGTGTTTCTGCCGCTCGGTGTTTCTGCCGCTCGGTGTTTCTGCCCCTCGGTGTTTCTGCCCCTCGGTGTTTCTGCCGCTCGGTGTTTCTGCCGCTCTGTGTTTCTGCCGCTCGGTGTTTCTGCCGCTCGGTGTTTCTGCCGCTCGGTGTTTCTGCCGCTCGGTGTTTCTGCCGCTCGGTGTTTCTGCCGCTCGGTGTTTCTGCCGCTCGGTGTTTCTGCCGCTCGGTCTTTCTGCCCCTCAGTGTTTCTGCCGCTCGGTGTTTCTGCCCCTCAGTGTTTCTGCCCCTCGGTGTTTCTGCCGCTCGGTGTTTCTGCCGCTCGGTGTTTCTGCCGCTCGGTGTTTCTGCCCCTCGGTGTTTCTGCCCCTCGGTGTTTCTGCCGCTCGGTGTTTCTGCCGCTCTGTGTTTCTGCCGCTCGGTGTTTCTGCCGCTCGGTGTTTCTGCCGCTCGGTGTTTCTGCCGCTCGGTGTTTCTGCCGCTCAGTGTTTCTGCCGCTCGGTGTTTCTGCCCCTCAGTGTTTCTGCCGCTCAGTGTTTCTGCCGCTCAGTGTTTCTGCCTCTCAGTGTTTCTGCCCCTCAGTGTTTCTGCCTCTCAGTGTTTCTGCCCCTCTGTGTTTCTGCCTCTCAGTGTTTCTGCCCCTCAGTGTTTCTGCCCCTCGGTGTTTCTGCCTCTCAGTGTTTCTGCCCCTCAGTGTGTTTCTGCCCCTCAGTGTTTCTGCCTCTCAGTGTTTCTGCCCCTCAGTGTTTCTGCCTCTCAGTGTTTCTGCCCCTCAGTGTGTTTCTGCCCCTCAGTGTTTCTGCCGCTCGGTGTTTCTGCCCCTCAGTGTTTCTGCCGCTCAGTGTTTCTGCCGCTCAGTGTTTCTGCCTCTCAGTGTTTCTGCCCCTCAGTGTTTCTGCCTCTCAGTGTTTCTGCCCCTCTGTGTTTCTGCCTCTCAGTGTTTCTGCCCCTCAGTGTTTCTGCCCCTCGGTGTTTCTGCCTCTCAGTGTTTCTGCCCCTCAGTGTGTTTCTGCCCCTCAGTGTTTCTGCCTCTCAGTGTTTCTGCCTCTCAATGTTTCTGCCCCTCAGTGTTTCTGCCCCTCGGTGTTTCTGCCGCTCGGTGTTTCTGCCGCTCGGTGTTTCTGCCGCTCGGTGTTTCTGCCCCTCGGTGTTTCTGCCCCTCGGTGTTTCTGCCGCTCGGTGTTTCTGCCGCTCTGTGTTTCTGCCGCTCGGTGTTTCTGCCGCTCGGTGTTTCTGCCCCTCGGTGTTTCTGCCCCTCGGTGTTTCTGCCGCTCGGTGTTTCTGCCGCTCTGTGTTTCTGCCGCTCGGTGTTTCTGCCGCTCGGTGTTTCTGCCCCTCGGTGTTTCTGCCCCTCGGTGTTTCTGCCGCTCGGTGTTTCTGCCGCTCGGTGTTTCTGCCGCTCGGTGTTTCTGCCGCTCGGTGTTTCTGCCCCTCGGTGTTTCTGCCCCTCTGTGTTTCTGCCGCTCGGTGTTTCTGCCGCTCGGTGTTTCTGCCGCTCGGTGTTTCTGCCGCTCGGTGTTTCTGCCCCTCGGTGTTTCTGCCCCTCGGTGTTTCTGCCGCTCGGTGTTTCTGCCGCTCTGTGTTTCTGCCGCTCGGTGTTTCTGCCGCTCGGTGTTTCTGCCCCTCGGTGTTTCTGCCCCTCGGTGTTTCTGCCCCTCAGTGTTTCTGCCGCTCGGTGTTTCTGCCCCTCAGTGTTTCTGCCGCTCGGTGTTTCTGCCGCTCGGTGTTTCTGCCGCTCGGTGTTTCTGCCGCTCGGTGTTTCTGCCCCTCAGTGTTTCTGCCGCTCGGTGTTTCTGCCCCTCAGTGTTTCTGCCGCTCGGTCTTTCTGCCCCTCAGTGTTTCTGCCCCTCGGTGTTTCTGCCGCTCGGTGTTTCTGCCGCTCGGTGTTTCTGCCCCTCAGTGTTTCTGCCGCTCGGTGTTTCTGCCCCTCAGTGTTTCTGCCGCTCGGTGTTTCTGCCCCTCAGTGTTTCTGCCCCTCGGTGTTTCTGCCGCTCGGTGTTTCTGCCGCTCGGTGTTTCTGCCGCTCAGTGTTTCTGCCCCTCAGTGTTTCTGCCGCTCAGTGTTTCTGCCGCTCAGTGTTTCTGCCGCTCAGTGTTTCTGCCCCTCAGTGTTTCTGCCCCTCAGTGTTTCTGCCGCTCAGTGTTTCTGCCCCTCAGTGTTTCTGCCGCTCGGTGTTTCTGCCCCTCAGTGTTTCTGCCGCTCGGTGTTTCTGCCCCTCAGTGTTTCTGCCCCTCGGTGTTTCTGCCGCTCGGTGTTTCTGCCGCTCGGTGTTTCTGCCCCTCAGTGTTTCTGCCGCTCAGTGTTTCTGCCGCTCAGTGTTTCTGCCGCTCGGTGTTTCTGCCGCTCAGTGTTTCTGCCGCTCGGTGTTTCTGCCGCTCGGTGTTTCTGCCCCTCGGTGTTTCTGCCGCTCGGTGTTTCTGCCGCTCAGTGTTTCTGCCGCTCAGTGTTTCTGCCGCTCGGTGTTTCTGCCGCTCAGTGTTTCTGCCGCTCGGTGTTTCTGCCGCTCGGTGTTTCTGCCGCTCGGTGTTTCTGCCCCTCGGTGTTTCTGCCCCTCGGTGTTTCTGCCCCTCAGTGTTTCTGCCGCTCGGTGTTTCTGCCCCTCAGTGTTTCTGCCGCTCGGTGTTTCTGCCGCTCGGTGTTTCTGCCGCTCGGTGTTTCTGCCGCTCGGTGTTTCTGCCCCTCAGTGTTTCTGCCGCTCGGTGTTTCTGCCCCTCAGTGTTTCTGCCGCTCGGTCTTTCTGCCCCTCAGTGTTTCTGCCCCTCGGTGTTTCTGCCGCTCGGTGTTTCTGCCGCTCGGTGTTTCTGCCCCTCAGTGTTTCTGCCGCTCGGTGTTTCTGCCCCTCAGTGTTTCTGCCGCTCGGTGTTTCTGCCCCTCAGTGTTTCTGCCCCTCGGTGTTTCTGCCGCTCGGTGTTTCTGCCGCTCAGTGTTTCTGCCGCTCAGTGTTTCTGCCGCTCAGTGTTTCTGCCGCTCTGTGTTTCTGCCGCTCGGTGTTTCTGCCGCTCGGTGTTTCTGCCGCTCTGTGTTTCTGCCTCTCAGTGTTTCTGCCGCTCGGTGTTTCTGCCGCTCGGTGTTTCTGCCGCTCGGTGTTTCTGCCGCTCAGTGTTTCTGCCTCTCAGTGTTTCTGCCCCTCAGTGTTTCTGCCTCTCAGTGTTTCTGCCTCTCTGTGTTTTTGCCTCTCGGTGTTTCTGCCTCTCAGTGTTTCTGCCTCTCTGTGCGTGTAACTGCAGTCACTCCGGCCAAGTGCTGGCTGGCGTGTGTGTTTGCTGATGTGTGTGTGTGTGCGAGCTGGTGATGGGTGAGACGGAGCAGTACCTGCAGCAGCTGCTGATTAGTGTGTGTGTGTGTGTGTGTGTGTGTGAGCAGGTGATGGGCGAGACGGAGCAGTACCTGCAGCAGCTGCTGGCCCGAGCACTGGTCCGGCTGCCAGAGTGGCTGGTTCAGGTGCAGAAGTGCAAGGCTGTGCAGACGGTGCTGAACCTCTGCAGTCCCTCTGTCACCGACAAGTGTCTGATCGCAGAGGCCTGGTGTCCTGTCAGCCAGCTAACCGCCCTGCAGAGCGCCCTGAGAGAGGGAGGGGTGAGCAATCACACACACAACACCCACACACACTTACACCCACACTCACACACACGTCCCGTCAGCCAGCTAACCGCCCTGCAGAGTGCCCTGAGAGAGGGAGGGGTGAGCAATCACACACACAACACCCACACTCACACCCACACTCACACACACGTCCCGTCAGGCAGCTAACCGCCCTGCAGAGCGCCCTGAGAGAGGGAGGGGTGAGCACACACACTCACACACATTACAGACTGCATGTAAATTACACGTTTACACGACACCGATATGCTTATCCCTCTGGAGGCGTTTTCTGGGCCCTGGAGGTGTTCTGACATGCTCTGACATTTGTGCTTATTTCTGTTACTTGTAACATTTTCATACAATATAAATTGCTTTAAAAAAATTGTAAGGCATGATTTGTGTAAGAAAGCTGTATTCGTGGTGGGCGTAAATCATCATGAATATTGATGTGTTTCACACCTGGCCCTATCAGGTGGGACTGGGAGGGAACTATAAACAAAGAATGTGGCGAGATTTAAAGAATGACTTTTTGATTGTTTTGTTTATTCTCTCTCTCAGAGGAAGAGTGGCAGTAGTGTGGACTCGTTCTACAACCGTTTGCCGGCCACCTCTTCCCCCCCGACTCTCTTCCCCACCAACGCCTTCACTGCAGGATTCCAGAACATCGTCGATGCGTATGGAGTGGCGAGTTACAGGGAGGTGAACCCAGGTAACACACACACACACACATACTCAAAGCACACACTCACAGCACACACTCTCTCTCTCTCTCTCTCTCTCTCTCTCTCTCTCTCTCACACACACCCCGTCTCACTCTCCCGCCTGTTGTGTGTGTGCAGCCATCTACACCATCATCACATTCCCCTTCCTGTTTGCGGTGATGTTCGGGGACGTGGGTCACGGCCTGCTGATGGCACTGGCGGGTCTCTGGATGGTTCTGGAGGAGAAGGATCCAAAAATGAGGAAAAATACCAATGAAGTAAACATATGACGCATCCTGCATACACGTTTTCACAATACTGGAATTTCTGAATTTCACAACACTGAAACTTCTCTACAAAAAAAAATGTATACCACAAGGAAAAATTATGCAAGTTTGAAAATAAAGCACATTGTGTCCTAAACGCACGTTAAACAGTAAATGCAGAAATGCAGTTTGTGACGCTGTAAACACCTGATCACGAGCACAACTGACTATATCATTATTTAATTAAAATACACACTGCGGTGTTCCTACTCATTATATGAGCAAAGAGAGAGTGAGAAAGTGAAGCTGGTGCTGTAATATGACTGAGACCATTTCAAATATTCAGAGTCCGTATCCTAAAAACCAGTGATGCCATGTTTCTCATAAGCAGAAGCCACAAAACAGCTTCTTTAGGAAATGTCCCATTCTAGTTGTGTTTATTTGTGTGTGTGTGTGTGTGTGTGTGTCAGATCTGGAGTATGATGTTTGGCGGCCGATACCTCATTCTGCTGATGGGTCTGTTCTCCATCTACACCGGAGCCATTTACAACGAGTGTTTCAGCAGAGGCCTCAACACCTTCTCCTCAGGCTGGCACATCCGGCCCAATGCAGAGCACTACAACTGGACGTACGTCACACACACACACACACACACCGACGTGCACCCACATGTGCGCATACAGCACAGGTCTCTCTCTCTCTCACACACTCACTCACTCACTCAATCAATCACACACACACTCACTCACTCAATCTCACACACACACATAATCACACTCACGTACACACTCACTCACTCATTCACTCAGACACTCACTCTCAATCACACACACACACACACACACACACACACACACACACACACACACACACACACACACACACACACACACACACACTGACCAGTCCTCAGTCATATGGTAAAGTCTGTTTCTCTGTGTGTAGTGAGGAGACTTTCCGAACTAACCAGTATCTGGTGCTGGATGCCAACGTCACAGGCGTTTTCACTGGCCCTTATCCTTTTGGAATTGATCCCGTAAGTCAGACAGATGAGTGTGTGAACGACCCTGCCGTACCCTGTTCTGCTGTTACACAGAGTAGCTCTTCACAGTGGCGCTGTGTGAAATCCTGCATGTTATTCTCCCTCAGATTTGGGGTCTGGCCAACAATCACCTGACGTTCCTCAACAGCTATAAGATGAAGATGTCCGTCATTATCGGAGTCATCCATATGACCTTCGGTGTGTGTTTATCCCTCTTCAACTTCATGTGAGTATGCTTGAGTGTTTGAGTGAATCATGCCAGATAAGGGCCTTCCTGTCGTTACAAACCCAATGACAACATTGTCTTGTATACCACGAACGTCAGTGGGATCCACTGTTTTGGACTGCAACGTTGTATATGTGTTCCACAGAAGGTCATTTTAATATTATTTATATACTATTATAGTATTTATTATGGTTTCATTTTTATATTTTCAGTTTTCTTTTTGTAATTTTGTAATGTGCTTTTGTCTTTTTTTTTTAAAAGATTTTAAGAATTTCACCTAATATTTATTTTATTTCAGCTCTATTTCAGGTACAGAAAACCATTTTTGATAGTTTGATTTCATTTTACATAGCAATAAGAGCGCTGGTCGTACAGGTTTTAGACGGCATAAGGCACTGATGACTCTCAGGCACTGTAATTACACTTGCTCTGCTGCCGTTTTGAAGTCATGCACGCCATTTCCCTTTACAAAGCATGCATTTTATTCGATTTCTGTTCAAAGAATTATCACACTTGCAATGATCAGGTTCAAGATTTTTTGGATAAAGTCTCATTGGGAATGAACTTGGTTCTAACATTTCCTACTGAAAAACAGCACTGAAATATCCTTTTGTTACCATTCGAAGCATAAGTCATGTATCTGGATCTGAACCCACTCTGTTTCTCCAGACACTTCCGGGACATCGGCAGCGTGTTTCTGGTGCTGATCCCGGAGCTGTGTTTCTTGCTGTGTCTGTTTGGATACCTGATCTTCATGGTGGTGTATAAGTGGGTGGTGTTCGGGCCGGTGAACTCTGACTCCGCCCCCAGCATCCTCATCCACTTCATAGACATGTTCCTGTTCACTGAGAACAAGGACAACAAACCGCTCTACACGGGACAGGTGTGTGCTTGCTGGGAAATCACACAACCAGACTCTCAATAAAGTGTGCTCCGCTTTATGGTTTGTTAGATACTCAGTTTACATCTGTAATTCTGTACAGTGTATTTTCAAACAGAAGTGAGGACTGGATATCAGGATCTTTACATCTTGTTCGAGTGGCGAAAATGCAGCACTTCAATAAACTAGTTTCCAGTTTTCCGTTTGAACATCTTTGAACATTATTCATAAACTGATTGGATGTGTGTGTGTGTGTGTGTGTGTGTGTGTGTGTGTGTGTGTGTGTGTGTGTGTGTGTGTGTGTGTGTGTGTGTGTGTGTGTGTAGATGGTGGTGCAGAAGGTTCTGGTGGTGGTGGCTGTGCTGTCGGTTCCTGTGCTGCTCCTGGGGAAGCCGACGCAAGAGTACATCACACACCGGATGAAGAGGACTCAGCCCTCAGTGAGCGCTCATTCTGAATATACTGTTTCTGAAGATACTGTATACTCTTACAGCTTTTGTGTTTTTTGTCTTTAGTTTTTTTGGGTTGTGTGCGTGAAAGACAGCGTAGTCAGAGTGTGCAAGTAGTGTGAGTGCAGTGAGTGTGTAGAGTGAGTGTGTAGAGTAGAGTGTGTGTGTAGAGTGAGTGTGTAGAGTGAGTGTGTAGAGTGAGTGTGTAGTGTAGAGTGAGTGTGTAGAGTGAGTGTGTAGAGTGAGTGTGTAGAGTGAGTGTGTAGAGTGAGTGTGTAGAGTGAGTGTGTAGAGTGAGTGTGTACAGTGAGTGTGTAGAGTGAGTGTGTAGAGTGAGTGTGTAGAGTGAGTGTGTAGAGTGAGTGTGTACAGTGAGTGTGTAGAGTGAGTGTGTAGAGTGAGTGTGTAGAGTGAGTGTGTAGAGTGAGTGTGTAGAGTGAGTGTGTAGAGTGAGTGTGTACAGTGAGTGTGTAGAGTGAGTGTGTAGAGTGAGTGTGTAGAGTGAGTGTGTAGAGTGAGTGTGTAGAGTGAGTGTGTACAGTGAGTGTGTACAGTGAGTGTGTACAGTGAGTGTGTACAGTGAGTACATCGAGTGTGAGTACATCGAGTGAGTGTGAGTACAGCAGCCAGTGTGAGTACGAGTACAGCAGCCAGTGTGAGTACAGCAGCCAGTGTGAGTACGAGTACAGCAGCCAGTGTGAGCACAGCAGCGAGTGTGAGAGCAGCAGCGAGTGTGAGTACGAGTACAGCAGCCAGTGTGAGTACAGCAGCAGCCAGTGTGAGTACGAGTACAGCAGCCAGTGTGAGTACAGCAGCCAGTGTGAGTACGAGTACAGCAGCCAGTGTGAGTACGAGTACAGCAGCCAGTGTGAGTACAGCAGCCAGTGTGAGTACAGCAGCGAGTGTGAGTACAGCAGCCAGTGTGAGTACGAGTACAGCAGCCAGTGTGAGTACGAGTACAGCAGCCAGTGTGAGTACGAGTACAGCAGCCAGTGTGAGTACGAGTACAGCAGCCAGTGTGAGTACGAGTACAGCAGCCAGTGTGAGTACAGCAGCCAGTGTGAGTACAGCAGCGAGTGTGAGTACAGCAGCGAGTGTGAGTACAGCAGCGAGTGTGAGTGCAGCAGCCAGTGTGAGAGCAGCAGCGAGTGTGAGTACGAGTACAGCAGCCAGTGTGAGTACAGCAGCCAGTGTGAGTACGAGTACAGCAGCCAGTGTGAGTACAGCAGCCAGTGTGAGCACAGCAGCGAGTGTGAGTACAGCAGCCAGTGTGAGTACAGCAGCAGCCAGTGTGAGTACAGCAGCCAGTGTGAGTACAGCAGCAGCCAGTGTGAGTACAGCAGCCAGTGTGAGTACAGCAGCAGCCAGTGTGAGTACAGCAGCAGCGAGTGTGAGTACAGCAGCAGCCAGTGTGAGTACAGCAGCCAGTGTGAGTACAGCAGCAGCGAGTGTGAGTACAGCAGCCAGTGTGAGTACAGCAGCAGCGAGTGTGAGTACAGCAGCCAGTGTGAGTACAGCAGCAGCGAGTGTGAGTACAGCAGCGAGTGTGAGTACAGCAGCGAGTGTGAGTACAGCAGCGAGTGTGAGTACAGCAGCCAGTGTGAGTACAGCAGCCAGTGTGAGTACGAGTACAGCAGCCAGTGTGAGAACGCACAGCAGCCAGTGTGAGTGCAGCAGCCAGTGTGAGTGCAGCAGCGAGTGTGAGTGCAGCAGCGAGTGTGAGTGCAGCAGCCAGTGTGAGTGCAGCAGCCAGTGTGAGAGCAGCAGCCAGTGTGAATACGAGTACAGCAGCCAGTGTGAGTACAGCAGCCAGTGTGAGTACAGCAGCCAGTGTGAGTGCAGCAGCGAGTGTGAGTGCAGCAGCGAGTGTGAGTGCAGCAGCGAGTGTGAGTGCAGCAGCGAGTGTGAGTACAGCAGCCAGTGTGAGTACAGCAGCCAGTGTGAGTGCAGCAGCGAGTGTGAGTGCAGCAGCGAGTGTGAGTGCAGCAGCCAGTGTGAGTACGAGTACAGCAGCCAGTGTGAGTACAGCAGCCAGTGTGAGTGCAGCAGCGAGTGTGAGTACAGCAGCCAGTGTGAGTACGAGTACAGCAGCCAGTGTGAGTACGAGTACAGCAGCCAGTGTGAGTACGAGTACAGCAGCCAGTGTGAGTACGAGTACAGCAGCCAGTGTGAGTACAGCAGCGAGTGTGAGTACAGCAGCCAGTGTGAGTACAGCAGCCAGTGTGAGTACAGCAGCCAGTGTGAGTACGAGTACAGCAGCCAGTGTGAGTACGCACAGCAGCCAGTGTGAGTAAAGCAGCGAGTGTGAGTACAGCAGCCAGTGTGAGTGCAGCAGCGAGTGTGAGTACAGCAGCGAGTGTGAGTGCAGCAGCAAGTGTGAGTGCAGCAGCGAGTGTGAGTGCAGCAGCGAGTGTGAGTGCAGCAGCCAGTGTGAGAGCAGCAGCCAGTGTGAGTATGAGTACAGCAGCCAGTGTGAGTACAGCAGCGAGTGTGAGTACAGCAGCGAGTGTGTGAGTACAGCAGCGAGTGTGAGTACAGCAGCGAGTGTGAGTACAGCAGCCAGTGTGAGTACAGCAGCGAGTGTGAGTGCAGCAGCCAGTGTGAGTGCAGCAGCCAGTGTGAGTACAGCAGCCAGTGTGAGTAAAGCAGCGAGTGTGAGTACAGCAGCCACTGTGAGTGCAGCAGCGAGTGTGAGTGCAGCAGCCAGTGTGAGAGCAGCAGCGAGTGTGAGTGCAGCAGCGAGTGTGAGTACAGCAGCGAGTGTGAGTACAGCAGCGAGTGTGAGTACAGCAGCGAGTGTGAGTACAGCAGCAGCCAGTGTGAGTACAGCAGCAGCCAGTGTGAGTACAGCAGCAGCCAGTGTGAGTACAGCAGCAGCCAGTGTGAGTACAGCAGCAGCCAGTGTGAGTACAGCAGCAGCCAGTGTGAGTACAGCAGCAGCCAGTGTGAGTACAGCAGCAGCCAGTGTGAGTACAGCAGCAGCCAGTGTGAGTACAGCAGCAGCCAGTGTGAGTACAGCAGCAGCCAGTGTGAGGCGAGTGTGAGAGCAGCAGCCAGTGTGAGTACGAGAGCAGCAGCCAGTGTGAGTACGAGTACAGCAGCCAGTGTGAGTACAGCAGCAGCCAGTGTGAGTACAACAGCAGCCAGTGTGAGTACAGCAGCAGCCAGTGTGAGTACAGCAGCCAGTGTGAGTACAGCAGCAGCCAGTGTGAGTGTGAGTACAGCAGCAGCCAGTGTGAGTACAGCAGCAACGAGTGTGAGTACAGCAGCAGCCAGTGTGAGTACAGCAGCAGCCAGTGTGAGTACAGTACAGCAGCAGCCAGTGTGAGTACAGCAGCAGCGAGTGTGAGTACAGTAGCAGCCAGTGTGAGTACAGCAGCCACCAGTGTGAGTACAGCAGCAGCGAGTGTGAGTACAGCAGCAGCGAGTGTGAGTACAGCAGCAGCGAGTGTGAGTACAGCAGCAGCGAGTGTGAGTACAGCAGCAGCGAGTGTGAGTACAGCAGCAGCGAGTGTGAGTACAGCAGCAGCGAGTGTGAGTACAGCAGCAGCGAGTGTGAGTACAGCAGCAGCGAGTGTGAGTACAGCAGCAGCGAGTGTGAGTACAGCAGCGAGTGTGAGTACAGCAGCGAGTGTGAGTACAGCAGCGAGTGTAGCAGCGAGTGTGAGTACAGCAGCGAGTGTGAGTACAGCAGCGAGTGTGAGTACAGCAGCAGCGAGTGTGAGTACACCAGCCAGTGTGAGTACACCAGCCAGTGTGAGTACAGCATGAGCCAGTGTGAGTACAGCAGCCAGTGTGAGTACAGCAGCCAGTGTGAGAGCAGCAGCCAGTGTGAGTACGAGTACAGCAGCAGCCAGTGTGAGTACAGCAGCAGCCAGTGTGAGTACAGCAGCAGCCAGTGTGAGTACAGCAGCAGCCAGTGTGAGTACAGCAGCAGCCAGTGTGAGTACAGCAGCAGCCAGTGTGAGTACAGCAGCAGCCAGTGTGAGTACAGCAGCAGCCAGTGTGAGTACAGCAGCAGCCAGTGTGAGTACAGCAGCAGTGTGTACACTCAGTACACTCAGTACACTCAGCCAGTGTGAGTACAGCAGCAGCCAGTGTGAGTACAGCAGCGAGTGTGAGTACAGCAGCCAGTGTGAGTACGAGTACAGCAGCCAGTGTGAGTACGAGTACAGCAGCAGCCAGTGTGAGTACGAGTACAGCAGCCAGTGTGAGTACAGCAGCAGCCAGTGTGAGTACAGCAGCCAGTGTGAGTACGAGTACAGCAGCAGCCAGTGTGAGTACGAGTACAGCAGCCAGTGTGAGTACAGCAGCAGCCAGTGTGAGTACAGCAGCCAGTGTGAGTACGAGTACAGCAGCAGCCAGTGTGAGTACGAGTACAGCAGCCAGTGTGAGTACGAGTACAGCAGCCAGTGTGAGTACGAGTACAGCAGCCAGTGTGAGTACGAGTACAGCAGCAGCCAGTGTGAGTACGAGTACAGCAGCCAGTGTGAGTACAGCAGCAGCCAGTGTGAGTACAGCAGCCAGTGTGAGTACGAGTACAGCAGCAGCCAGTGTGAGTACGAGTACAGCAGCCAGTGTGAGTACAGCAGCAGCCAGTGTGAGTACAGCAGCCAGTGTGAGTACGAGTACAGCAGCAGCCAGTGTGAGTACAGCAGCAGCCAGTGTGAGTACAGCAGCAGCCAGTGTGAGTACAGCAGCAGCCAGTGTGAGTACAGCAGCAGCCAGTGTGAGTACAGCAGCAGCCAGTGTGAGTACAGCAGCAGCCAGTGTGAGTACAGCAGCCAGTGTGTGTTCAGTGAGAGTGTGTGTGTGTATAACTATACTCTGGTCTTCTGTAGGGAGACAGGCGTCCTCTGCTAGCAGAAAACGGCTCTATTAATGCCCACCAGGGAGAGGAGGATGCAAGAGGAGAGGAGGAGGTGAGAGTGAAATCTTTATTTATTAATCATTCTTTTAACTAGTTATTTTTAATGATTCATTCAAACTGATTAGCAAAGCATTAGATAATGATCCTCTGAAATCGAATATAATGATTTGGTTGATCTGAAGCACAACTGGACCTGCCTGTCTGAAATTCTCAATGGATGCACTGCAGCAAAGTTCAACGTTTTCCAACTTTTGGTCACATGGCCGATCTACCATGAATAAATAACAGCACCATGGTCTACTATTGTCATAAGAAAGCTTTGCGTCACAAATAGTCATACAGGTTTAGAACCACACGAGGATGAGCAAATGATGACAGAATGTAGGTGAACAATTCCTCGGATATGTGATGTATGATCTCCTCACTCTTTGTGCTCTGTGTTTTCATCTACCATGTGTGTCAGGAGTTTGATGCGGCGAGTGTGTTCATGCACCAGGCGATACACACCATCGAATACTGTCTGGGCTGCATCTCCAACACCGCCTCCTACCTGCGGCTCTGGGCGCTCAGCCTCGCTCACGCCCGTAAGTGTGTGTGTCTGTCTGTGTTTGTGTGTGTGTTTGTGTGTCTGTCTGTCTGTGTTTGTGTGTGAGAGCTGCCGTTGCCTGTGAGGAGCATCTCCTCGTGTGTGTGTGTTTGTGTGTTTTCCTTCCGACGTTGCCTCTGAGGAGCGTCTCCTCATGTGTGTGTGTGTGTTTCAGAGCTGTCGGAGGTGCTGTGGCTGATGGTGATGCGGATCTCCTTCCAGCAGCTCAGTTATCTGGGCTCCATCATCATGGTGTTTATATTCGCTGCGTTCGCTGTGCTGACCGTCTCTATCCTGCTCATCATGGAGGGACTGTCCGCTTTCCTGCACGCTCTCCGACTGCACTGGTGAGAGAAGCTTGAACACTCACACACTCACTCACACACTCACGCACGCTCACTCACTCACTCACTCACACACACACACTCACTGACTCACTCACTCACTCACTCACTCACACACTCACTCACTCACTCACTCACTCACTCACTCACACACACACACACACACACTCACTGACTCACTCACTCACTCACACACTCACTCACTCACTCACTGACTCACTCACTCACTCACTCACACACTCACTCACTGACTCACACACTCACTCACTCACTCACACACTCACTCACTCACTCACTCACACACTCACACACTCACTCACTCACTCACTCACTCACTGACTCACTCACTCACTCACTCACTCACTCACTCACTCACTCACACACTCACTCACTCACACACTCACTCACTCACTCACTCACTCACACACACACTCACTCACTCACTCACTCACTCACTCACTGACTCACACACTCACTCACTCACTCACTCACTCACTCACACACTCTCTCACTCACTGACTCACTCACTCACTCACTGACTCACTCACTCACACACTCACTCACACACTCACTCACTGACTCACTCACTCACTCACTCACTCACTGACTCACTCACTCACTCACTGACACACACTCACTCACTCACACACTCACTCATTCACTGACTCACACACACACTCACTCACTCACTCACTCACTCACTCGCTGACTCACACACACACTCACTCACTCACTCACTCACTCACTCACTGACTGACTCACACACACACTCACTCACTCGCTGACTCACACACACACACTCTCACTCACTCACTCACTCACTCACTCACTGACTGACTCACACACACACTCACTCACTCGCTGACTCACACACACAGTCACTCACTCACTCACTGACTCACACACACACTCACTCCCTCATTCACTGACTCACACACACACACACTCACTCACTCACTCACTGACTCACACACACACACACTCACTCACTCACTGACTCAGTCACGCACACTCACACACACACACACACTCACCCTGTAAGGAGCAAAGTTGCATAAAAACATCTAGACAAGCGTCGCTAGAGCTCTATTAATCAGAGACTCTGCATCTTTCACTGTTTATTTACATGCGTTTACTTTGAGTCATGTGATTCATTGTGCTCTCTCTCTCTCTCTCTCTCTCTCTCTCTCTCTCTCTCTCTCTCTCTCTCTCTCTCAGGGTGGAGTTTCAGAATAAGTTCTACAGTGGCTCTGGCTATAAGCTCAGTCCGTTTGCCTTCTCGTCGGGATTCAGCGGCTCCTCCCTCCAGTGACCCATGATCCTCTGCTCACGGGACTCTGCTAGCGTTACTAGCGAACTGTGCTAGCGTCACTTGGCTGGGGCCACAAAACATTTTAAAGTGCATCATTGAAGCATCTTTCTTTTATATTTTAAACATGAATACAACTGTACAAAAAAACTCAGAGTTGAAAGTGTTATGAATCCACATCCATATCTTTGACACTTTGCAACACTATCTTTGAAACCGGATCCTGACACTCGAGTCTTTTAGTTGAGTGAACGTGATTTTTAACTGAAGAGCACAGATGAAATAAAGTAGTTTTTACATGATCATTGAGACATTATGATGACAGCATCTAATGATGTTTAATGCTGCAAGTGCAAACAGTTATGACATAATTTAGCAGTTATACATGTTGATCAATAGGTTAAGCGTCTTGATTTGCTGCGTCACTCAAAGGGAATAATCTTTTATTGTTGCTTTTCTGTTATTACAATGAAACTTTGTTTTAATTTTGGAGCTGAATCACAAAGTGCTTACAGTGACATTCGCTGATCAATAAAGACCAAAGTCTCTCAAAACACTGTGTGTGTGTTGTGTGTGTGTGTGTGTGTGTGAGACTGTGTGCGTGTGTGAGTGTGATAGACTGACAGGCTGCAGAAGATCTTATATTACATAGAAACTGGTGCCAGTCAGTAATCTTTTTTTTTTTTTTTGCGTATGTATAGGATATTATCTTGTGTAGTCTAACTCAGCCTTTCTCAAACTTTTTTCAGTCGGGGCACCTTTCAAAAGTGCATAAAATCTCAAGGCACCCCAGTGTAAAATATAAATTAAAAACACTGCATAACCTAAATGTAAATGCAAATGTCCTGTTTATTTAGACAGAACAGTAATGAACAGAGCATAATACGAACTGTAAATAACAATAACAATAATAATAACAACTTTACAGGGCTATCACTTTTGTGAAAAAATCCTGATCGATTTTTGAGACATAAATGTTCATTGAATCGATTGTAAAATCGATTTTCCATGTCTAAAGACGTTTCCATTTTCAGCGCCAAATATAGGCAAATCCACGGACAACTAACAGGCATTAGCACGAGCGTAAAGAGTGCGCTTGAGACGCGCACAAGTCAGCAATATTTCTGATGATTTATTGGCATGAAGTTTCGTGCGCAATGACAAACAGGAGTGCAAGATTCTCGAAAAACAATAAGGAGAGTGGACTGCCATAACATCAATGAAAAGCATTACTGCAGGCTTCAACATGGCTGTGTTTACGATTAGAAATGTCAAACAAATTTCGCCTACGTAGGCGATTGTAGGCCGGATCTGTATCTGTATGCATGGGACTGTCTGAATACCGGCAGAATTCACATTTTTGTTGTAAAAAGAGACACATTATGCAGAAGTATAGTATAGTTTGTATGTGTGTGTGTCAGAGCCTGCAGTTGCTGTGTGACGCGCGTGTCGTGACGAGC
The DNA here is from genome assembly GCF_029890125.1 of Rhinichthys klamathensis goyatoka. Taxonomy (NCBI): domain Eukaryota; kingdom Metazoa; phylum Chordata; class Actinopteri; order Cypriniformes; family Leuciscidae; genus Rhinichthys; species Rhinichthys klamathensis. Next base: position 497,996 of record NW_026607096.1, read on the forward strand.
TGGACGCGCTCCGAGAGAAGGCCGTTAAAATCGATTCCCTATTTTCGGTTTCGATACTTGTGTTGGTTGGTCCGATCGATTGTGCAATCGATTTTCGAACGTAAAGTGACAGCCCTTTTGCAAAGTAATTCACAAAATAATTAATCAGAGACACAAATGCCATACAACCGTAAGGGCTCAAACATATAGCCTAAGCCTATCAATGATAATACTGTGGTAAAAAAAAATTATTTGCTTATAATTAACATGACAATGTGTACAAAACTAAAGTGGCCTAAATTCACGTTTATTTTTTACGTTTCTGTCAGTCTGAGGTGTTGTTGCTATAACGCGTTGCTATGGGTTGCGTCAAGTTGTGTGTGTGTCTTGCTTCGGTCTTGTGAGACGGATTTTTATGGTTAATTTTATATATATATATATATTTATCTAAAATGAATTTACAATTTTATTAATACGTTCATATGTTTAAAAAGAAGAAGAATGTATTTATGTAAATTCAAATATATATATTTTTTAGCCTACATAATTTTTTGGCGGCACCCCTGCATCTCTTTCGATGAACAACAACAACAATAATAAATATCCTGGATTTGCGTACATCAAAATTTACTCTGAAAAGAAAAGCACAATAATAAGGTTAAATCATATCTTTGAATACATCGTCATAATGCATCAAGAATTGTGCACTTTTTTGTGATTTATAAGTCTAAGGGATGAAATAGATGTAAAATTCAGCAAGAAAAAGAGGAAAGTGTAAATGAGACTTAAGCCAGTATTGCTTGTGAATGAAGAATTTTGCATACAAGATAAAGAGATTAACATATTCAAGGCACAGCAGCTTTGGGTTTTCCTGATGAAAGATAACTTCTATAAAGTATGGTCACATCAGTAGGGCTAAAAACACAAGTACTAAAATCAGCCCAAAATCTATTGGTTACTACAATCGCAGAATAAAAGGGCCGCTGTTTCTTCAACAGAACCACAAAAAGAGAAAGTTTCATCAATATCAGAATATTTAGAAATGGATGAGTTGATCGATTTTATGAAGGATTTTATAATGAATTTCCTTAATTTTGTTGGATACGCAAAACGTACTGTGTCTGTGGCAAAAGCCAGGCCTTTCTCTAATTTACATGTTACGAAAACAACCCAAAGAAATGACCCCTAGAGTAATCTTTCTCTTCACACACACGCACACACACTCGGTCCTCTAGGGGGCGGTGTGCTCCTCTGACGTCACTTCCTGCTCAAGAGTAACCCGAAGAAGAAGAAGTAAACAAACCGCGGGCGGGAAACACAAATATGAGCTCTGTCTTTTATACGAGTGAAATAAATGTACTTTTATTCTCCGGACTGTAGAAAATAGCCAACATGGTTCAAGAGTTTCATGTTCTGAGATGTTTCTCCTGCCAAACCTTCCAAGTACAGCAGGTAGCGTTTATTTCCCTGTCCCCTTTAGCACAGGATTAACGTTAACCGAGTGGATTGATCGACACCGATATCAGTCCTTGATTTCTAGATCGATCCGTGTGTTCAGATCAGTGTGATTAAAGCTTCACTAAACATACTGACAACAAGCGCTGTTACTTTTGATATTAACAAACCCTGAGCTCTAAAATGATGTTTTATTGCGACATTCATTTATTAACTTGAATAATAACTCTAGAGGGGAACGTTTTGCTAAATAATATGCTCTATATATTACATGTACACGTATATTTTTACTTAAACGGTAAATAAACTTGTCATTATAAGTTTTTATGACAGGCACCGTTTAAATGTGCATATTTGCGACAACGAATTGGTGTAGAAACCAAATTATAGAATCGAATTCTTAACCGTCCTCGTGCAATTAAAATATTTGTTTGTGTATATATATATTGGAGTGTTGCTTATTAAATGTACAAATAAATGGCAATAATTTAATCCGGACTAGTTCACCCAAAAATGTAAATTCTGTCACTATATACTCTCCCTCATGTCGTTCCAAACCCGTGAGACCTTCGTTCATCTTCAGAACACAAATGAGGATGTTTTTGATGAAATCTGAGAGGTTTCTGCAGGGCTCTCAAGTTTTAAAGAGTGACATCTATATTGATCTATGAATCTATATTGAAATCGATTTGTGATACTGATGTCACTGCTAAAAATCATTCTGAATCTCAGTGATAGAGTTTAGACTTCTCCTCCTCCAGGTGAAGAAGAGCAAGAGCTGGGCGTGTAAAGTGTGTGGAGAGAAGCAGTCGCTGATGAAGGTAAAGAACACGAGCACAGCGTGACCTGGTGCTGTGAGTCCGGGTGTGTGTGTGTGTGTGTTGCAGCAGTTTGGTCGGGGGGCAGCAGTGGACTGTAAAGTGTGTGTCAGCGTTCGCGCTGTGTGTGTTGCAGGAGTTTGGTCGGGGGGCAGCAGTGGACTGTAATGTGTCAGCGTTCGCTCTGTGTGTGTGTTGCAGGAGTTTGGTCGGGGGGCAGCAGTGGACTGTAAAGTGTGTGTCACCGTTCGCTCTGTGTGTGTGTGTGTGTGTGTGTGTTGCAGGAGTTTGGTCGGGGGGCAGCAGTGGACTGTAGACGGCACGTTCAGAAGCTCAATGCTCTGCGAGGACGACTGGAGGACACACACACACTCGGGTCACAGCGGTGAGAAACATTCACACACACACACACACACTCGGGTCACAGCGGTGAGAAACACACACACACACACACACACACTCGGGTCACAGTGGTGAGAAACACACACACACACACACACACACACACTCGGGTCACAGTGGTGAGAAACACACACACACACACACACTCGGGTCACAGTGGTGAGAAACACACACACACTCGGGTCACAGCGGTGAAAAACACACATACACACACTTGGGTCACAGCGGTGAAAAACACACACACACACTCGGGTCACAGCGGTGAGAAACACACACACACACTTGGGTCACAGCGGTGAGAAACACACACACACACACTCGGGTCACAGCTGTGAGGAACACACACACTCGGGTCACAGCGGTGAGAAACACACACACACACACTCAGGTCACAGCTGTGAGAAACACTCACACACACACACACACACTCGGGTCACAGCGGTGAGAAACACACACACACACACACACACACACTCAGGTCACAGTGGGGAGAAACACACACACACACACACACTCGGGTCACAGTGGTGAGAAACACACACACACACACTCGGGTCACAGTGGTGAGAAACACACACACACTCGGGTCACAGCGGTGAAAAACACACATACACACACTTGGGTCACAGCGGTGAGAAACACACACACACACTCGGGTCACAGCTGTGAGAAACACACACACACACACTCGGGTCACAGCTGTGAGAAACACACACACACACTCGGGTCACAGCGGTGAGAAACACACACACACACACTTGGGTCACAGCGGTGAGAAACACACACACACACACTTGGGTCACAGCTGTGAGAAACACACACACACACACACTCGGGTCACAGCTGTGAGAAACACACACACACACACTCGGGTCACAGCGGTGAGAAACACACACACACACTCGGGTCACAGTGGTGAGAAACACACACACTCACTTGGGTCACAGCGGTGAGAAACACACACACACACACTCGGGTCACAGCTGTGAGAAACACACACACACACACTCGGGTCACAGTGGTGAGAAACACACACACACACACACACACTCGGGTCACAGTGGTGAGAAACACACACACACACACACACACACTCGGGTCACAGTGGTGAGAAACACACACACACACACACACACACACTCGGGTCACAGTGGTGAGAAACACACACACACACACACACTCGGGTCACAGTGGTGAGAAACACTCACACACACTCGGGTCACAGCGGTGAGAAACACACACACACACACACACACACACACACTCAGGTCACAGCGGTGAGAAACACACACATAACTGTCTGAAGATGTAACCTCTGATGGGAGGAATCATTATGTAATCAGATTACTTTTTCAAGTAACTAGTCAAGTTACTCATTATTTTACATTCACAACAAAATATCTGAGTTCCCTTTCGAGAACGTCCACTTCGTATTGCGTAGCTAAAGCTAGCAGGGGGAAACTCCTTTTCTCGAGAATACTGAAGTCATTATTGTAAAACGCAGTGCAGCAGCACAGCGAGCACAGAGCGTCTAGCTCACTCATTGGCTGTGCTGCAGCAACTGCACGAACCTATGGCGAGGCGGCTGAGACGCGCGAACCAATCGGGTCGCTTCGCGCCCAGTACGCGTCAGAACCCGCCAGAATGGGCGTGGCTTATGCCTATATAAGTGGACCATTTCGCCAAAGAATCAGATTAAATCTCCTCCAGCGAACACCTTCGCTGATCTCCGAGCCTTCGCCGGCGACGAGCCTCTAGCGGAACGAGCGACCTCATCCGCGGACACGGCTCCTTGAACCCGGCGCCGCCTTCCCCTGAATCGCGTTAACCTGCGGCATCCGGCGAGAGAAGCCTTATATCCTTTCTGCTCACTTCTGTGTGTTCGTCGTCGCGACACTCTAGCAGCTAAAAGAAAGAGCATATTTCTACCACGTCGGTGTTGTTGTCCGTGCTCTGGATGTACTTCATGCAGAGTGCGGGGCCGAAGGATGCCTGAACCGAGCGAGCCCACACCGAACTTATTCGCGTCCTCACTAAAGCTGTCAAAGGCCTGGACATCGAGTGGTCCCGCCTCAGGAGCCCAGCAGAAGCTGTCTCCACGGGTGGGTTCTGCCGGGCCGTCAGCAGACCCTCGTCAGAGACCAGCACCCTGCTTCCCCGAGGTGCACGACGAGCTGACCAAATCATGGTGTGCCTCTTGCCTCGCCTAAAGACATCAGACGTGTAAAAAGCTGTGTAAACACAGATTATAGCATTATAGCCTATATATTTAATCTTTATATTTACTCTACGACATGTAAAACAGTGATAGATGAGCCTCTTAGCCTTTACGCTGAGGAGAAACCCCAACACAGGTTTGAGGAGACCGAGAGAAACATGTATTTCTGCTCAGCAACACTGGACATCAACCACACGGCATACGCTCATAACTCTTCATTACTGTCTACTTTCTATGCATAACAGTTCTGTCTAATACCGTATTAGACGGCCATAGGGGAACATTTAGTTCTCTGGGAAAAGCCCTGGTTCCTGTAACTGGGTTCCTGTGACTGGGTTCCTGTAACTCTGACTGGGTTCCTGTAACTGGGTTCCTGTGACTGGGTTCCTGTAACTGTGACTGGGTTCCTGTAACTGGGTTCCTGTAACTGTGACTGTGGTCTTGTAACTGGGTTCCTGAAACTGTGACTGGGTTCCTGTAACTGGTTTCCTGTGACTGGGTTCCTATAACTGGGTTCCTGTGACTGGGTTCTTGTGACTGGGTTCCTGTAACTGGGTTCCTGTTACTGGGTTCCTGTTACTGGGTTCCTGTGACTGGGTTCCTGTGACTGGGTTCCTGTGACTGGGTTCCTGTAACTGGGTTCCTGTAACTGTGACTGTGTTCTTGTAACTGGGTTCCTGAAACTGTGACTGGGTTCCTATAACTGGGTTCCTGTGACTGAGTTCCTGTAACTGGTTTCCTGTGACTGGGTTCCTATAACTGGGTTCCTGTAACTGTGACTGTGTTCTTGTAACTGGGTTCCTGAAACTGTGACTGGGTTCCTGTAACTGGGTTCCTGTGACTGAGTTCCTGTAACTGGTTTCCTGTGACTGGGTTCCTGTAACTGGTTTCCTGTGACTGGTTTCCTATAACTGGGTTCCTGTGACTGGGTTCTTGTGACTGGGTTCCTGTAACTGGGTTCCTGTTACTGGGTTCCTGTGACTGGGTTCTTGTGACTGGGTTCCTGTGACTGGGTTCCTATAACTGGGTTCCTGTGACTGGGTTCCTGTGACTGTGTTCCTGTGACTGGGTTCCTGTGACTGGGTTCCTGTAACTGGGTTCCTGTAACTGTGACTGTGTTCTTGTAACTGGGTTCCTGAAACTGTGACTGGGTTCCTGTAACTGGGTTCCTGTGACTGGGTTCCTGTAACTGGGTTCCTGTGACTGGGTTCCTGTAACTGGTTTCCTGTGACTGGGTTCCTATAACTGGGTTCCTATAACTGGGTTCCTGTTACTGGGTTCCTGTGACTGGGTTCCTGTGACTGGGTTCCTATAACTGGGTTCCTGTAACTGTGACTGGGTTCCTGTAACTGTGACTGTGTTCTTGTAACTGGGTTCCTGAAACTGTGACTGGGTTCCTGTAACTGGGTTCCTGTGACTGGGTTCCTGTAACTGGGTTCCTGAAACTGTGACTGGGTTCCTGTGACTGAGTTCCTGTAACTGGTTTCCTGTGACTGGGTTCCTATAACTGGGTTCCTGTGACTGTGTTCTTGTAACTGGGTTCCTGTAACTGGGTTCCTGTTACTGGGTTCCTGTGACTGGGTTCTTGTGACTGGGTTCCTGTGACTGGGTTCCTGTTACTGGGTTCCTGTAACTGGTTTCCTGTGACTGGGTTCCTATAACTGGGTTCCTGTGACTGTGTTCTTGTAACTGGGTTCCTGTAACTGGGTTCCTGTGACTGGGTTCTTGTAACTGGGTTCCTGTTACTGGGTTCCTGTGACTGGGTTCCTGTGACTGGGTTCCTGTGACTGGGTTCCTGTGACTGGGTTCCTGTTACTGGGTTCCTGTAACTGGTTTCCTGTGACTGGGTTCCTATAACTGGGTTCCTGTGACTGAGTTCCTGTGACTGGGTTCCTATAACTGGGTTCCTGTGACTGTGTTCTTGTAACTGGGTTCCTGTAACTGGGTTCCTGTGACTGGGTTCCTGTGTCTGGGTTCCTGTAACTGGGTTCCTGTTACTGGGTTCCTGTGACTGGGTTCCTGTGACTGGGTTCTTGTGACTGGGTTCCTGTAACTGGGTTCCTGTAACTGGGTTCCTGTGACTGGGTTCCTGTGACTGGGTTCCTATAACTGGGTTCCTGTGACTGGGTTCCTGTAACTGGGTTCCTGTAACTGTGACTGTGTTCTTGTAACTGGGTTCCTGAAACTGTGACTGGGTTCCTGTAACTGGGTTCCTGTGACTGAGTTCCTGTAACTGGTTTCCTGTGACTGGGTTCCTATAACTGGGTTCCTGTAACTGGGTTCTTGTGACTGGGTTCCTGTAACTGGGTTCCTGTTACTGGGTTCCTGTGACTGGGTTCTTGTGACTGGGTTCCTGTGACTGGGTTCCTATAACTGGGTTCCTGTGACTGTGACTGGGTTCCTGTAACTGGGTTCCTGTAACTGTGACTGTGTTCTTGTAACTGGGTTCCTGTGACTGAGTTCCTGTAACTGGTTTCCTGTGACTGGGTTCCTATAACTGGGTTCCTGTAACTGGGTTCCTGTGACTGGGTTCCTGTGACTGGGTTCCTGTAACTGTGACTGGGTTCCTGTAACTGGGTTCCTGAAACTGTGACTGGGTTCCTGTAACTGGGTTCCTGTGACTGGGTTCCTATAACTGGGTTCCTGTGACTGTGTTCTTGTAACTGGGTTCCTGTAACTGGGTTCCTGAAACTGTAACTGGGTTCCTGTGACTGGGTTCCTGTAACTGGTTTCCTGTGACTGGGTTCCTGTAACTGGTTTCCTGTGACTGGGTTCCTATAACTGGGTTCCTATAACTGGGTTCTTGTGACTGGGTTCCTGTTACTGGGTTCCTGTTACTGGGTTCCTGTGACTGGGTTCCTGTGACTGGGTTCCTATAACTGGGTTCCTGTAACTGTGACTGGGTTCCTGTAACTGGGTTCCTGTAACTGTGACTGTGTTCTTGTAACTGGGTTCCTGAAACTGTGACTGGGTTCCTGTAACTGGGTTCCTGTGACTGGGTTCCTGTAACTGTGACTGGGTTCCTGTAACTGGGTTCCTGAAACTGTGACTGGGTTCCTGTAACTGGGTTCCTGTGACTGAGTTCCTGTAACTGGTTTCCTGTGACTGGGTTCCTATAACTGGGTTCCTGTGACTGTGTTCTTGTAACTGGGTTCCTGTAACTGGGTTCCTGTTACTGGGTTCCTGTGACTGGGTTCTTGTGACTGGGTTCCTGTGACTGGGTTCCTGTTACTGGGTTCCTGTAACTGGTTTCCTGTGACTGGGTTCCTATAACTGGGTTCCTGTGACTGTGTTCTTGTAACTGGGTTCCTGTAACTGGGTTCCTGTTACTGGGTTCCTGTGACTGGGTTCTTGTAACTGGGTTCCTGTTACTGGGTTCCTGTGACTGGGTTCCTGTGACTGGGTTCCTGTTACTGGGTTCCTGTAACTGGTTTCCTGTGACTGGGTTCCTATAACTGGGTTCCTGTGACTGAGTTCCTGTAACTGGTTTCCTGTGACTGGGTTCCTATAACTGGGTTCCTGTGACTGTGTTCTTGTAACTGGGTTCCTGTAACTGGGTTCCTGTGACTGGGTTCCTGTGACTGGGTTCCTGTAACTGGGTTCCTGTTACTGGGTTCCTGTGACTGGGTTCCTGTGACTGGGTTCTTGTGACTGGGTTCCTGTAACTGGGTTCCTGTAACTGGGTTCCTGTGACTGGGTTCCTATAACTGGGTTCCTGTGACTGGGTTCCTGTAACTGGGTTCCTGTAACTGGGTTCCTGTAACTGTGACTGTGTTCTTGTAACTGGGTTCCTGAAACTGTGGCTGGGTTCCTGTTCTGGGTTCCTGTGACTGAGTTCCTGTAACTGGTTTCCTGTGACTGGGTTCCTATAACTGGGTTCCTGTAACTGGGTTCTTGTGACTGGGTTCCTGTAACTGGGTTCCTGTTACTGGGTTCCTGTGACTGGGTTCTTGTGACTGGGTTCCTGTGACTGGGTTCCTATAACTGGGTTCCTGTAACTGTGACTGGGTTTCTGTAACTGGGTTCCTGTAACTGTGACTGTGTTCTTGTAACTGGGTTCCTGAAACTGTGACTGGGTTCCTGTAACTGGGTTCCTGTAACTGGGTTCCTGTGACTGGGTTCCTGTAACTGTGACTGGGTTCCTGTAACTGGGTTCCTGTAACTGTGACTGTGTTCTTGTAACTGGGTTCCTGAAACTGTAACTGGGTTCCTGTGACTGGGTTCCTGTGACTGGGTTCCTGTGACTGGGTTCCTGTGACTGGGTTCCTGTAACTGGGTTCCTGTGACTGGGTTCTTGTGACTGGGTTCCTGTAACTGGGTTCCTGTAACTGGGTTCTTGTAACTGGGTTCCTGTGACTGGGTTCCTGTTACTGGGTTCCTGTTACTGGGTTCCTGAGACTGGGTTCTTGTAACTGGGTTCCTGTGACTGTGTTCTTGTAACTGGGTTCCTGTGACTGGGTTCCTGTGACTGGGTTCCTTTAACTGGGTTCCTGTAACTGGGTTCTTGTAACTGGGTTCCTGTAACTGGGTTCCTGTGACTGGGTTCCTGTAACTGGGTTCCTGTAACTGGGTTCCTGTGACTGGGTTCCTGTGACTGGGTTCCTGTAACTGGGTTCTTGTAACTGGGTTCCTGTAACTGGGTTCCTGTTACTGGGTTCCTGTGACTGGGTTCTTGTAACTGTGTTCCTGTAACCGGGTTCCTGTGACTGGGTTCTTGTAACTGTGTTCCTGTTACTGGGTTCCTGTGACTGGGTTCCTGTGACTGGGTTCTTGTAACTGTGTTCCTGTAACTGGGTTCCTGTGACTGGGTTCTTGTAACTGGGTTCCTGTTACTGGGTTCCTGTGACTGGGTTCCTGTGACTGGGTTCTTGTAACTGGGTTCCTGTTACTGGGTTCCTGTGACTGGGTTCTTGTAACTGGGTTCTTGTAACTGGGTTCCTGTAACTGGGTTCCTGTGACTGGGTTCTTGTGACTGGGTTCTTGTAACTGGGTTCCTGTAACTGGGTTCCTGTGACTGGGTTCTTGTAACTGTGTTCCTGTGACTGGGTTCTTGTAACTGGGTTCCTGTAACTGGGTTCCTGTGACTGGGTTCCTGTGACTGGGTTCCTGTAACTGGGTTCCTGTAACTGGTTTCCTGTGACTGGGTTCCTATAACTGGGTTCCTGTGACTGTGTTCTTGTAACTGGGTTCCTGTAACTGGGTTCCTGTTACTGGGTTCCTTTGACTGGGTTCTTGTGACTGGGTTCCTGTGACTGGGTTCCTATAACTGGGTTCCTGTAACTGGGTTCCTGTGACTGGGTTCCTATAACTGGGTTCCTATAACTGGGTTCCTGTAACTGGGTTCCTATAACTGGGTTCCTGTGACTGGGTTCCTGTGACTGTGTTCTTGTAACTGGGTTCCTGTGACTGGGTTCCTGTGACTGGGTTCCTGTAACTGGGTTCCTGTAACTGGGTTCCTGTGACTGTGTTCCTGTGACTGTGTTCTTGTAACTGGGTTCCTGTAACTGGGTTCCTGTTACTGGGTTCCTGTGACTGGGTTCCTGTAACTGGGTTCTTATAACTGGGTTCCTGTGACTGTGTTCTTGTAACTGTGTTCCTGTTACTGGGTTCTTGTGACTGGGTTCCTGTAACTGGGTTCTTGTAACTGGGTTCCTGTGACTGTGTTCTTGTAACTGTGTTCCTGTTACTGGGTTCTTGTGACTGGGTTCCTGTAACTGGGTTCTTGTAACTGGGTTCCTGTAACTGGGTTCCTGTGACTGGGTTCCTGTTACTGGGTTCCTGTGACTGGGTTCTTGTAACTGGGTTCCTGTGACTGGGTTCCTGTGACTGGGTTCCTGTGACTGGGTTCCTGTGACTGGGTTCCTGTAACTGGGTTCCTGTGACTGGGTTCTTGTGACTGGGTTCCTGTAACTGGGTTCCTGTAACTGGGTTCTTGTAACTGGGTTCCTGTGACTGGGTTCCTGTTACTGGGTTCCTGTTACTGGGTTCCTGAGACTGGGTTCTTGTAACTGGGTTCCTGTGACTGGGTTCCTGTGACTGGGTTCCTTTAACTGGGTTCCTGTAACTGGGTTCTTGTAACTGGGTTCCTGTAACTGGGTTCCTGTGACTGGGTTCCTGTAACTGGGTTCCTGTAACTGGGTTCCTGTGACTGGGTTCCTGTGACTGGGTTCCTGTAACTGGGTTCTTGTAACTGGGTTCCTGTAACTGGGTTCCTGTTACTGGGTTCCTGTGACTGGGTTCTTGTAACTGTGTTCCTGTAACTGGGTTCCTGTAACCGGGTTCCTGTAACCGGGTTCCTGTGACTGGGTTCTTGTAACTGTGTTCCTGTAACTGGGTTCCTGTTACTGGGTTCCTGTGACTGGGTTCCTGTGACTGGGTTCTTGTAACTGTGTTCCTGTAACTGGGTTCCTGTGACTGGGTTCTTGTAACTGGGTTCCTGTTACTGGGTTCCTGTGACTGGGTTCCTGTGACTGGGTTCTTGTAACTGGGTTCCTGTTACTGGGTTCCTGTGACTGGGTTCTTGTAACTGGGTTCTTGTAACTGGGTTCCTGTAACTGGGTTCCTGTGACTGGGTTCTTGTGACTGGGTTCTTGTAACTGGGTTCCTGTAACTGGGTTCCTGTGACTGGGTTCTTGTAACTGTGTTCCTGTGACTGGGTTCTTGTAACTGGGTTCCTGTAACTGGGTTCCTGTGACTGGGTTCCTGTGACTGGGTTCCTGTAACTGGGTTCCTGTAACTGGGTTCCTGTGACTGGGTTCTAGTAACTGGGTTCCTGTAACTGGGTTCCTGTGACTGGGTTCTTGTAACTGGGTTCCTGTAACTGGGTTCCTGTAACTGCCCAGTGTGAAGAGGCTGTTGTAATTACATAACTGTCCCCAACACTGGTTACAACCAGTCTAAAGTTGTTACATATATTTTTCAGGCTATTTATCATTACACCTTGAATGCATGCGAGTACAAATCTTGATCATCATTTTTAAAAAAAATATATATAATATAAACACTATATTTACCTTGTCATAAAAAGGTCAAATTATCTGATATTTTAAGAGACTTTAAAAAGTTTTTTCCTGCATCACATGACAAAAGTTTTTCAGAAATAATTAAGATGTAAAAGTAGTTCTGTTAATCAGTTAAAAGTTGAATTAATTATTTTTTTCAAGATTTGAATTATTTGATATCAGGACAGCTCAACCCTGACATTCACTTTTTCACCCCAAAAATATATATATATAAAAAAAAATTAATACAGAAAAGCTCATCATGACTATGAAATACATTCTTTAATGCAAAGCATTTTTGAATAAATGAATATGTGAAGGAAAGTGCGCTTCACGTAACTGACCCTTTGACTAACTCACTGTTGTAAAGGGAACAGGATGAAGATGAGGAGGAGGATGAAGGCCTGGATCCGGATCAGGAGAATACATCTCAGGTAAAGCTCTGATGGAGGTCATCATGAAGAGAGAAACTCTGACTGAGAAACGGTGTGTTTGTGATATCCCTGTGGCTGTGACAGGAAGTGTGTCGTCATGTGAGCCGCTGGAGTAAATACACACCTGAGGCTGCAGATGAAGAGGAGGAGGAGGAGGAGGAGGAGGCATACACACACACACAGAGGTTCAGGAGCCAGGGAAACAGGTCCGTTTCAGTTCATCAGGGCAAATACTGTGGCTATGAACTCTTTCCCCGCCACTGTGGCTATGAACTCTTTCCCCGCGTCTGACGAGCTCTGTCGTGCAGATGAGGTTACAGCTGTTGTACTGTAGGGGGCGCTATTACACACTGCAGTATCTCCTGATCACAGCACAGCAGAAGAAGAAGAAACTGATCTTTCATCATTGCTCTGAATCACATTTGGACGAAGACTTTGACAAAAATGCGATTTCTCAGTTTTTTCCTCAAAATGCTCATAAAACAGATTTGTGTTGTTTACAAGCAGAGGCTCTGTTCTTTCTTTGGATATATCCAATATTCAGATATACACTCACCTAAAGGACTATTAGGAACACCATACTAATACTGTGTTTGACCCCCTTTCGCCTTCAGAACTGCCTTAATTCTACGTGGCATTGATTCAACAAGGTGCTGAAAGCATTCTTTAGAAATGTTGGCCCATATTGATAGGATAGCATCTTGCAGTTGATGGAGATTTGTTGGATGCACATCCAGGGCACGAAGCTCCCGTTCCACCACATCCCAAAGATGCTCTATTGGGTTGAGATCTGGTGACTGTGGGGGCCATTTTAGTACAGTGAACTCATTGTCATGTTCAAGAAACCAATTGGAAATGATTCGAGCTTTGTGACATGGTGCATTATCCTGCTGGAAGTAGCCATCAGAGGATGGGCACATGGTGGCCATAAAGGGATGGACATGGTCAGAAACAATGCTCAGGTAGGCCGTGGCATTTAAACGATGCCCAATTGGCACTAAGGGGCCTAAAGTGTGCCAAGAAAACATCCCCCCCACCATTACACCACCACCACCAGCCTGCACAGTGGTAACAAGGCATGATGGATCCATGTTCTCATTCTGTTTACGCCAAATTCTGACTCTACCATCTGAATGTCTCAACAGAAATCGAGACTCATCAGACCAGGCAACATTTCTCCAGTCTTCAACTGTCCAATTTTGGTGAGCTCTTGCAAATTGTAGCCTCTTTTTCCTATTTGTAGTGGAGATGAGTGGTACCCGGTGGGGTCTTCTGCTGTTGTAGCCCATCCGCCTCAAGGTTGTGCGTGTTGTGGCTTCACAAATGCTTTGCTGCATACCTCGGTTGTAACGAGTGGTTATTTCAGTCAAAGTTGCTCTTCTATCAGCTTGAATCAGTCGGCCCATTCTCCTCTGACCTCTGGCATCAACAAGGCATTTTCGCCCACAGAACTGCCGCTCACTGGATGTTTTTCCCTTTTCACACCATTCTTTGTAAACCCTAGAAATGGTTGTGTGTGAAAATCCCAGTAACTGAGCAGATTGTGAAATACTCAGACCGGCCCGTCTGGCACCAACAACCATGCCACACTCAAAATTGCTTAAATCACCTTTCTTTCCCATTCTGACATTCAGTTTGGAGTTCAGGAGATCGTCTTGACCAGGACCACACCCCTAAATGCATTGAAGCAACTGCCATGTGATTGGTTGATTAGATAATTGCATTAATGAGAAATTCAACAGGTGTTCCTAATAATCCTTTAGGTGAGTGTATATATACTAACAAATATTCTGGAGGCCGTGAAAGTTGTGTTAAAATGACCAGAACCGCTGGCGGTGGCAATTACAAAAAAAAGAAAGAAAAAAAACGCTGGCGGGGAAAGAGTTGTAATTATTAATAAAAACAAAGGATCTTAGCACAAAAGCATCATGGAACATGTTTAACTTGTCTTGTATTTTCAGAATGGCAATGTTTAACGCTATTTAGTTTTTGTGAACAGAAAGAGGCAGAAGGTGTGCAGTGTGAAGAGTTCTGGCCCGTATGATGTGTGTGAGGAAGAGCAGTCCTGGACCCGCGGCTCGGGGTTTAAGAGGCCGGATCTGGTAACACACACACCTAGAGTACACCAGCTTCGGGACACACGATCACATGCAACAGCGTCTTTAACGGCTGCTCTCCGTCTCATAGCTGCACGCATCCTGTCACTCAAACTGAGCTGTCAATCATCTGGTCACAGATTGAATCCTCCACATGTCATGTCCTCTGTATGTAGAGGAACGCTGGTCTGCCATGACGAGACTCCTCTTAATGCCGAATGATGCGGTTAACAGTGAACGGATCTTTATGAAAGTCCACACTGTTATTGCAGATGAAATATAACACGGATAACACTACATACATGTTTTTTAATCAGGTTAAACTTTGATTAGTCACTCAAGCCTTTATCCGAACCTCTCACCGTCGGTCGCGCACATCCGCCATGTTTGTAGTTTAACACTTTTTACTCGTGTTCGTAGTTCCTCCTCCAAAGCGCAGTGGGTTGTGGGTAATATCAGCCGGTATAGTGAGCACGGATACACACTCCGGATGTGTGTGTCTGCACGGGTTCACAGCTCGTGTATTTCCATGTGTGTGTGGAAAAGTACCAAAAAGAAGAATAAGTACTGGGGTGGGGTATAATATTTTCTCGATCTGAACAGTTTTAATTGCTCAAATGAACTTTGACTCTGGTAATTGTGGGTTTTGTTTAAACCCTTTTGTGTCCATTAAAGAGTTGACGGGAAGAACGAAGAAGACCTCAGAGTATTGTTATATGTAACGTGTGTTTGATCCCGCTATCCTGGGTTAGTTTAGTCAGGTCTACTCCTGTCTGTCCCAACGCTTCCAGTTAAAACATGGTATCTAATATTGATTAAAACGGTCTAATCTGAGGACTTTCCACACACTCAGCTTTGGCACACACTTACTCTAGTCTCACACACTGGTTAGGATGATAGTGACACTGGGTCTCATTCATGAAACATTCGTCAATATACGAGTAAATATGCGAGTGATTTGCGCGTAAAGAGACCTTCCCGAAAAACTCTTCTCCTGATTCACAAATACTTCGTAAACGTCAGATGTGATAGTGAAATGTGTGTGTGTGTTAATGAATTCCAATCAGTCGTAAATGGGACGCGTGTGCACGCTAATTCTCAATTACCATAAATCCCGCCCATTAAATCCGACTGACAACTATATATGGGCATCATATTATGACATGAATGCGAATGAAAAAAAATAAATCTCCGATGCAGAAATTGAAGTTTTATTATCAGAAGTTCATTCAAAACGCCACATTTTATTTTCAAGCGTACATAGTGGTGTATCGGGTCCTAAAAAAAGCAAGCTTGGCAGCATATTAGATGCAGTTACTGGAGTTTCATCTGTTAATCGAACATTCCCAGAAGTGAAGAAAATGGTTCGACATTAAAGGTGCTCTAAGCGATGTCACGCGTTTTTTAGGCCAAAACATTTTTTGTCACATACAGCAAACATCTCCTCTCTATTCGCTGGCTGCCTGTCCCCTGAACACACTGTAAAGAAACGCGGTCTCTGTAGACAGCCCAGGCTCCACAAACAGCAACAAAAACAAACTGCAGCGACCCGCTCCCTGAAACATAATAAACTGTTCCAGCCAATGACCGACAAGAAGGGTTTGGGGGTGTGGTTTGGGGGGTTAGTGTGCAGATGAGGAGGAGGGAGGGTCTAGCTAGCCTCCGTTTTGTTTGAAAATAGTTCGAACGTCAACAAGAAGTGACGTCACCCAGGATCGCTTAGAGAACCTTTAAGCTTGAGGGCAAAAAACGAATTAGTTCACTTCGGAAAAATAGTATTCAAACTGGAGAAGGACCACCATCGCAGATGCTATTACTGGCTCTCATAATAAGAAAAACCGTATGTAATTACTATATATAATATTTTTTCAAAATGCTGTGCAAATATGTACCCGATTAAGGTGAATTAAAATGCAGCCTTAGTTATTAATGAGCAAAACGTTCGGGTGTTAAGCGCACTATTTACGTGTGGCTGGAGCAGGTGTAGATTTCTTTCCTACCAACTAACATTTGGAAAATATGAACATTTTAATGAATCCGAAAATTTACGCCAGAACCACTTTACACACGATTTATACAAAAATTCGTTCTGCTCGTGTTTCATGAATGAGACCCATTGAGTCTGACTTCTCTTTTGCAGCGCGACAGGAGGATCAGTGCCGGGTCAGATGATGCGATCCCGTGCCGTCGCACACATCTCCCAGCATCCCGTCCGGCTGTTCACAGCTACACACACACACACACGGTGGAAACCCCTGTGGCCGTGACTCCTCCGGTGTCTGAGAGGGACTCCAGGTGGGACAGGTTCCTCCGAGCGGCTCCCACTCACCCGGACGAGGAAGAGGAGGAAGATGAAGCTCATCCTGTCCCTCAGTGCAGTGATGACACACTGATGGCTTATCCCACAGCAGATGACCAGACGTGTGTGTGGGGCATTCCTGCGGACCGACGTCTCCCCAGTAAAACCAGCAGTCACACACACACAGAACACACACACAAGCCTTCACACACACACACAGTCTGTGAACGGGCCAACACGCCAAAGCTTTCTTACAACCCCCTGTTCCTCACCGATGAAGACTTCGACGACACGCTTTGAAGAATAAGATGCGTTCTGTCTGAAACATTTTCTTTTAAGGATGTTTAACGAACGAAGTTAGTGTGATGTTTGAATGTTCTCTTCAATAAATATAAAGATGCATTGGTATTACATTTTACATCTTATACAAGGATCCTTATTTATAGCAAAAAGTGCATTTGTGTGTAAGGGCTATAATCGGGTCCCGGTGTATGGAGTTAATATTGTGCCATAATTAAACAAACTCGATAAACGGAGCAATGTGCAAGTACAAAGGTCAACTTGAGTGAAAACGCAGAGGAGTAACACACATGCATTGTATCTTGCTAATATAAATAAATGAGCCTAGAAAATATTTCACAAATAAATACAAACCATCCTACAAATTGCATGTAACCTTTGAACAAATACCAAATCTAGTGCATTCAAATGCATATCTGTCTGTTATGACTGTGAGACACTTGGCTTTTCATAAGATCTCTTGGCTTAATTTTCTCACAAATCAGCTCCTCCCCCTTTTCGAATAGCCAATAGCGTTTAGTTTCCCTCACAGACTGACGGCACATGGAAGCGAACCCGAGCGCTGGATTCAACAGTAGAGGATTCATTCATAACCAGCGTACAGTTGGAGAACAGAAAACTGTTAGATAAAACTAGGGGGCGGAGCTTCAGATTCTAGAGAGCATGTGATTGGACAGAAGATGTGATGAGAAGCAGTGATGTCATAAAAATCTCTGATCCATTTTAGCGGAAGTGAGAGACTAAGTTTTGAATGCGTATATCTCCTAAATGTGAATTTTGTTATTGTTTTGGAACACAGCAGCTTATTCATAACCTAAAGGCTAACATGTTTATATTAAAAGCTATATATTTTTTTTTTTTTAAACTTAAATTTTTATTTCAGGGGGCCTTTAAGTTTTGCACATTGAAAAAAAAAAAATCCAAATACCGTTACAAGAAATATTTTGGAGAATCTTTTTATTGCGAAGAGAAAGTACAGCACATTCACTGATTCCATCCGTTTACTCAAACTATATTAGCCATAACTAAATTAAGATACAACCCAGGTTTCTGCTTCAACTAAAAACTCAGCTTATTGATTATGGAAATGCAAATAAAACATCCATAAACTGTGATTACACAAATATAGAGCTTTACTTAACAACAGCCTTTAAGTAATATGCATATATGATGATGATAATGATCATTAATAGCATGAAGTGTTCTAATGACAGACACGTTGAATATATATATATATATTTTGCATAAAAGGCCAATAATGAACTGAAGTATGTGCTAGTCACCTGAGTCATCGTTATCCTGGTAAACCTTTACAATACGGTTTCATTAGTTAACATTATTTCACTTATATAGTTAATATGAACTAAGAATGAACAATCCTTCAATAGCAGGTATTAATCTTACTGTTCATTTCAGCACTTATTATTACTTTACTAGTATTTTTTAATACTAATATTAAAATCAAATGTTGTGTTTGATAACATTAATGCACTATTTCTCATGGTTAGTTTATGTTCGTTAATGCATAAACTAATGTTAACAACTGAAACCTCATTGTAAAGTGTTACCTTAACATTTACGGCAAACGTTTGCGTATATAAAAGTATGTAAAGACTGTGGTGCGGGGGTGTGTGTCCTGCGCGGGGTGTGTGTCCTGCGCGGGGTGTGTGTCCTGCTCCTCTACTTGCGAGGGCTCTTGCAGTACTGGATGGTGTCGAGAGCGGAGCCGATGTCGAAGCCCTTGGCGTGCAGGAGTCGCGTCAGCCATCCGCCCTCGTCAGAGAAGCCCATCGACAGCATCTGAGAGAGTGACTCCACCAGCCGGGGGTCCGCATCTGGGGGACACACACTCGTCAGCTAGAAGACTCACACACTCGTCAGCTAGAAGACTCACACACTCGTCAGCTAGAAGACTCACACACTCGTCAGCTAGAAGACTCACACACTCGTCAGCTAGAAGACTCACACACCCGTCAGCTAGAAGACTCACACACTCGTCAGCTAGAAGACTCACACACTCGTCAGCTAGAAGACTCACACACTCGTCAGCTAGAAGACTCACACACTCGTCAGCTAGAAGACTCACACACACTCGTCAGCTAGAAGACTCACACACACTCGTCAGCTAGAAGACTCACACACTCGTCAGCTAGAAGACTCACACACTCGTCAGCTAGAAGACTCACACACCCGTCAGCTAGAAGACTCACACACTCGTCAGCTAGAAGACTCACACACACTCGTCAGCTAGAAGACTCACACACTCGTCAGCTAGAAGACTCACACACTCGTCAGCTAGAAGACTCACACACTCGTCAGCTAGAAGACTCACACACCCGTCAGCTAGAAGACTCACACACTCGTCAGCTAGAAGACTCACACACACTCGTCAGCTAGAAGACTCACACACTCGTCAGCTAGAAGACTCACACACTCGTCAGCTAGAAGACTCACACACTCGTCAGCTAGAAGACTCACACACTCGTCAGCTAGAAGACTCACACACTCGTCAGCTAGAAGACTCACACACTCGTCAGCTAGAAGACTCACACACTCGTCAGCTAGAAGACTCACACACACTCGTCAGCTAGAAGACTCACACACACTCGTCAGCTAGAAGACTCACACACTCGTCAGCTAGAAGACTCACACACACTCGTCAGCTAGAAGACTCACACACTCGTCAGCTAGAAGACTCACACACCCGTCAGCTAGAAGACTCACACACTCGTCAGCTAGAAGACTCACACACACTCGTCAGCTAGAAGACTCACACACTCGTCAGCTAGAAGACTCACACACTCGTCAGCTAGAAGACTCACACACTCGTCAGCTAGAAGACTCACACACTCGTCAGCTAGAAGACTCACACACACTCGTCAGCTAGAAGACTCACACACACTCGTCAGCTAGAAGACTCACACACTCGTCAGCTAGAAGACTCACACACTCGTCAGCTAGAAGACTCACACACTCGTCAGCTAGAAGACTCACACACTCGTCAGCTAGAAGACTCACACACTCGTCAGCTAGAAGACTCACACACTCGTCAGCTAGAAGACTCACACACACTCGTCAGCTAGAAGACTCACACACTCGTCAGCTAGAAGACTCACACACTCGTCAGCTAGAAGACTCACACACTCGTCAGCTAGAAGACTCACACACTCGTCAGCTAGAAGACTCACACACCCGTCAGCTAGAAGACTCACACACTCGTCAGCTAGAAGACTCACACACTCGTCAGCTAGAAGACTCACACACTCGTCAGCTAGAAGACTCACACACTCGTCAGCTAGAAGACTCACACACTCGTCAGCTAGAAGACTC
Source organism: Rhinichthys klamathensis goyatoka (assembly GCF_029890125.1). Taxonomy (NCBI): domain Eukaryota; kingdom Metazoa; phylum Chordata; class Actinopteri; order Cypriniformes; family Leuciscidae; genus Rhinichthys; species Rhinichthys klamathensis. The sequence goes on from NW_026607096.1 coordinate 518,328, forward strand.
ACACACTCGTCAGCTAGAAGACTCACACACTCGTCAGCTAGAAGACTCACACACACTCGTCAGCTAGAAGACTCACACACTCGTCAGCTAGAAGACTCACACACTCGTCAGCTAGAAGACTCACACACTCGTCAGCTAGAAGACTCACACACTCGTCAGCTAGAAGACTCACACACTCGTCAGCTAGAAGACTCACACACTCGTCAGCTAGAAGACTCACACACCCTTATTGTGCATTATTGATCATTATTAGCGTGTAAATATTTCCTCGGATCATGAGTTCTGCTGTTATCATGCGCTCAGCAAACATTAAACACAGAAGTGTTCAACAGCAGCGCATACACTACTAATATTGTGAGCGTGCACAGTATTTATGATTATGACTCATGACGAATATTACAGTGGTTCTCCTTCATCAGTTCCTCAGATCTCCATCCGTGTCTCCAAGCTCTAGTGTCTCTAACGTGCGTACACATGGCTGGTGTGTGTGTATGAGTCAGATCTCGTGTGTGTGTGTGTGTGTGTGTGGCGTACAGCTCATACGGTTTCCACAGTGAGAGTTTACATGGAAAACAGAACGGTTATTCATTATTATATCACGGAGTCAGCGGGCAAAGAGTGGTTCCCCATCACTGTCATCTAACGCATATTCTTGGTTATAAATGCTGAAGCTTTCTGCCTGATATGAATTATTGCATCTATAACTGGTTGTTTCTGCTGAGACGGCTCTGATTGGCCTTCATGAGCTGGACAGAGGTGTGTGTGATGGGTTGTAGTGTCACCTTGAGGCAGGTGTGGGTACAGCGCCGCCTCGCGCAGGCCCGTGGGTCCCGCTGTGGTTCTGGAGCTGGAGTTCAGCGGCGCCGCCTGGCCCGGCCCGTCCTCCTCCACCCTGAGGGACTGCAGCTCTCCTGTGGACGGGTCCACCTCTTTAGAGCTCAGGTGAGTCCACTCCTCGTCACTGCCCGGCTCCTTCTGGCCCTTCAGGAGCACAATAAATACTGTAACTAATGTATTGCTCATTGTTAGTTCATGTTAGGCTGCCGGGCCCTGAGCCCCGGGACAGGAGGCCCTCCAGCTCTGTGTGTGTGTGTGTCTGTGTGAGTGTGTGTGTGTGTGTGTGTGTGTGTGTGTGTGTGTGTGTGTGTGTGTGTGTGTGTGTGTTACCTTGGCCCCCTCGCTGAGGCTCTCCTCAGTGCTCTGGCTGCCGGGCCCCGAGCCCCGGGACAGGAGGCCCTCCAGCTCTGTGTGTGTGTGTGTCTGTGTGAGTGTGTGTGTGTGTGTGTGTGTGTGTGTGTGTGTGTGTGTGTGTGTGTGTGTGTGTGTGTGTGTGTTACCTTGGCCCCCTCGCTGAGGCTCTCCTCAGTGCTCTGGCTGCCGGGCCCCGAGCCCCGGGACAGGAGGCCCTCCAGCTCTGTGTGTGTGTGTGTGTGTGTGTGTGTGTGTGTTACCTTGGCCCCCTCGCTGAGGCTCTCCTCAGTGCTCTGGCTGCCGGGCCCCGAGCCCCGGGACAGGAGGCCCTCCAGCTCTGTGTGTGTGTGTGTGTGTGTGTGTGTGTGTGTGTTACCTTGGCCCCCTCGCTGAGGCTCTCCTCAGTGCTCTGGCTGCCGGGCCCCGAGCCCCGGGACAGGAGCCCCACACACCCGCTGTCGCTGCGAGCGCTGGACGGGCCGCTGGAGGCCGGGGGGGTCGAGGTGTTCACCGTGGCCCGCTTGCCCTCGTGCTCGACGTCGATGTCCACATCTATCCCTGCAGACGAGAGCATCATTACCCAGCATGCCTAGCACAGAAGCGTCCGGATGGTGTTAAGCTAAGTGCAGGGACTGACCGAGAGGACTCAGCAGCGCCGCCACTTCCTCCCCGATGTTCTTCAGGTACTGCATGTTGGCCTGGGAAGAGGACGCCGCGCCTGAGGAGGACAGAGGGCCTGTTGGTCCACCGCAGAGTAGCAATATTTCAGCTCATAATTCATAAACATATACATGCACTGCAGTTCAAAAGATTGCGATCGGTTAGATTTTTTATGTTTTTAAAAGAGTCTCTTCTGCTCACGAGGCTGCAAGGCTGCATTTATTTGATTAAAATACAAAAAAAAATTTAAGTAAAATAATATTGTTAAATATTATGACAATTTAAAATAACCGTTTTCTATTTTAATATATTTTAAAATATTCCTGTGATCAAAGCTGAATTTTCAGCATCATTACTCCAGTCTTCAGTGTCACATGATCCTTCAGAAATCACTCTAATATGAGGATCTGATGCTCAAGAAACATTTATGATTATTATCAGTGTTGAACACAGCTGCATAAAAAAATATCCAGCATTTTTCTGAAATAGAAGCTTTTGTAACATTAAACACTACTGTTTAATGTTACAACAGTAACAGGGGGGTAAATAAAAAAAATATATATTTTTATTCATAAAGGATTAATTAAATTGATCAAAAGTTACAGTTAAGACATTTATAATGTTACACAAGCTTCTAGGTTAGGGTTCTAGTATGGGTTTCAACATCATAAGTGTTTCTTGAGCATCAGATCCTCATATTAGAGTGATTTCTGAAGGATCATGTGACTCTGCAGACTGGAGTAATGATGCTGAGATCACAGGAAGTGACATCACTGGGATCTGCCCTGTCTCGTGTCCAGCTCATCCGCCGCCTGTGGACGGACACAGAGAAGGCATCTCACCGTCAGTGTTTGCCGGAGCGTCCTGGTTCTGCGGGTCTCCGGACGGGTTCTGCTGGGCCTGAGCTTGAGCATTAGCATTAGCATTAGCATGAGCCTGGCTATTCGCCCACATGCAGTGTCTCATCTTACGCCATAACTTCCCACGAGGAAACCACTGCACACAAAAGCTCTCGGTCAATCAACGCTCACATTATTATTTCAAAAACAAAATGTATGCATTAAAATAGAGCTGTGACTAACGATTATTTTGATACTCGATTAGTTGGACGATTATTTCTTCGATTAATCGGATTAAAAAGCCCCGGTTTTTCTTTTTCTTGTTTTTTGGACAAAACACACTATTCCATGTCCTGGCCAAAGCTGTCCTTCAAACTAATGTGCCAACCTAATGCTATGAAAACAGTGAATATACTGTATCTATATCTGTGCTATGTGCAAAAGAGCTATAAGGACAGTTTAAATCCCTACATTAATAATGAAGATAATAAATAAAAACAAACTCAGTGTTAGCCGATAAGAGGAATGTTCTGCAGGAACACACACATTCACTCTCATAACCACTATCATAAAATACTTCAATTACAAATACTTAAATGTTGATTTTTAAACCTAAATTTAATGCCCAACAACAGATATTTCAGCAAAATGAATATTTTTGCGCTGCATATTAACTGTAATGCGCCGGCGCTCATTCAGTGAAGTCTGAAGTTTAGCGCAGACGATCAGACTAAATGTGTGGATTTGTAACACTTACAGGTAACGATACAACCGAAAAATGTACGTTTTGAAACATATCACGCATTAAAGGGATAGTTCACTTTAAAAATTTATTTTTCTTATGTTTTAGCTTACCTCAAGGGCATCCAATGATGTCTTTGTTTCCGCAGTAGTTTTGATATTTTTTGGTCAAACCGTTCTTGTCTGTCAGTGATATAATGCAGGTCTATGGTCACCACCTCAAAGAGCAGCACAGAGAAGTCCAAATTAAACATGATTTAATGACTCGTAAATGTAAGTACACATTGATGGCCTAAGACACGAAACGAGCGGTTTGTGTGAGAAAACGAACAGTATTTATATCGGTTTTACCTCTTGTAACCACAGCCACGTCCAAGTGATCTGAGGGCGCCGGCGCTTCGGTCTGGAAGTGATCTCTCGCGCGTGTACATCACTCATTGTTTACACAGAGATTTCGGAAGTGTTACCTTTCACTGTGAAGATCTAAACATATTTAGATATACAGGAAATCGCAATGGAAGACGATTTCGATATATCAACAGACAACGTTGAATTTTTTTGGAAGAGATCACTTCCGGCACTTTCCGGCGCTGGCGCAGAACGAAGCGCCGGCGCCCTCAGATCACTTGGACGTGGCTGTGTTTACAAGAGGTAAAAACGATATAAATACTGTTCGTTTTCTCACACAAACCGCTCGTTTCGTGTCTTAGGCCATCAATGTGTACTTACATTTACGAGTCATTAAATCATGTTTAATTTGGACTTCTCTGTGCTGCTCTTTGAGGTGGTGACCATAGACCTGCATTATATGACTGACAGACAAGAACGGTTTGACCTAAAAATATCAAAACTACTGCGGAAACAAAGACACCTACATCTCGGATGCCCTTGAGGTAAGCTAAAACACACCAAAAATTAATTTCAAAGTGAACTATCCCTTTAAACAGCACACGCATCCGTTAAAGCGTCTGACAGGAGCGCTACGCTGGAAGCCGTAAATAAAGCGCTCTCGTGTTTTGAGGATCCCGCATCAGCTCGCGCTGTGTCCAACACATGTGTTATTCAGCGCTGTAGTTTTCCTCTGGTGGACAGTGCAGTGGGCAGAGAGAGCGTCACCTCGAACATGTTGCTCATGGGGTGGAGGATGGGCAGCAGCGCGTGCTCCTTGTGGAGGCCCCGGCCCTGGCAGGACGAGCACAGGTCGTAGTCCGGGCACACCGTGCACTTGAAGCGGGTCCCCGGCACCGGGCCCTCGCAGCCGTCGCAGGTCACCCCGGGGTGCACCAGCGGGGGGTGGTGGGGCGGCGGGCCCGGGTGAGGGGGGGTAAAGTGGGCCGCTCCGTGAGGCCCGGGGAACGAGAACCCAGGGAAGCCGTGAGGAGAAGAGTCACGTCGGTGCTCTTTTCTTTCTGAGGAGGGGAGGAACATGACAGGGCTGTGACGGACTGGTCGAGCTCACAGTTGGCAACACTTGTGTCCTTGTTACACATCTTACATGTACTTACCGTAGTAATAACAGTCAATTATGCATAATTACATGTAACTAACCCTCATCCAAACCACTGATCCATCACTTATGCTCTCTTATTGTTGTTTTTTGTCTATTTTTCATGGTATTTTGATAATTTAACATGTTGTGTGTGTTTGAATAATGTATATCATCGCATATCATTAACAGCGAACTAGCAGGAGTCTCAAGTAAAGCCAGGTTATACCAGTATATTTTTCTGTTAATAAGAAAAATCAGGTACTTTTAGCAATATAGTAAGTTATAAACTCAGTAAGTTGAGCGAGTGGATCTCTGAGCTGAGTGAGTGAGTGGAGGCGGGGCTCATTTGCATATTCATAGAACCGCGCATACTAAATGAGGCAAGGGTGTCGAGTTACATTCAAGATATTTAAAGGCGTGAAGACATTTTTTAAAGGAAAAACCGTTTAAATATGTAATTTTGGTGATCAAAGATGAGTTTTAAGGGATAAAATGACTGACTACAGGGGGACTTTAACAAAAACATTAAATCCTAAAACAGCCAGGTAGTGCAACCATCAGGTAAAAAGAAAGTGTTTTCCTTGAATACACCTGTGCACACCTGTGCAACTAACCAAGCCTTTCATAAATCACCGACTTCAATAACATCTACTGACTTTGACATACGGGTGTAAAGAGTTGTACGTCAGGATTCAAAGCATTCATACAACAGAGTGACATCTGACACCGGCAGGCTCAGTGACAACACGAATGCAGTGTGTCCAGATTACACGTCTACTGTAGGAGCGCAAAACACGGCTCGTGATTTGAAGTAGCTTAACACTAGTCACTTTGCATGATCGCTCGCTCAAACATTAATGTTATCCTATATAATGCGCACTATTGTTAAACGCATATCCAGAGTGGGCAAGCTAGATTAGTATCGCGTTTACTGGATGATGTTTAACTTAATGTGCATTTCTGATGACGAGTCGGTGTCATCAACTTCATCTTTACAGCCACACTCACTCAGAAAACATCAATAAACTATCAGAAGTGAAGTAATTCAATTAAATGTGCCACTGCTAATGTACGACTAGACACATCTTTAGTCGTGGGCAGCCTTATGAAGTTATCTCTTATTAAAAACAAGTTCCTCCTCAGAAAGTATGTGATTTTGGACAGTCATAAAGGTTTAATGGGTCTCAGTGATACTTCAAAATGTGTTGACCACAAAATAGCTCTGTGCATTCAGATCTGGCTTAGGTTTTATTACTTTTTTTTTTAGTTACACTACCTAGTCATTGTTTTTAATATTTTCAATGTTAATAATAGAAGAGTGTAACTGTGTATTGGAAATTGTAGTGAAGCCATGGTGTGTTTAAACTGCATTTATGAGTAGCTTAATAGAGCCGTAAAATGAGATAAGCACATCATAGACACGAGGCGAGGCTTTGCTGACTACCTCTGACAACATCAGTTGTTTTTTACATTTTATTTTTGAAAAAACATGAAGTACTGTCAGTCTTGTGTCTAAACTCATGACCAACAGATAATGATGATGATGTGTCATAAGTTCTTGAAGTTGAGCAATATTTAAATGTGGACCAAACGCCACTAAAATATATGTGAATAGATATATAATATGCTCCAATAATGAGAAGTATCTTGTAAGTGAATGTGACTTACGCTTGATGAAGAGCCGGAAGGTGTCCTCCTTCACCAGAGCCAGCCCCATCATCAGCTCGTCATCAGAGGAGAAGGCGATCAGGTCACCGTCCTCATCTGCACACAGCAGGAGTTCACACACTCACCATTATGATGATCATGTTTACATTTCACGGTCGGTCCATAACAATCCGTTCACATTACTTGTCATTTAATAGCATTTATTATGCTCACAAAACTTTGTATTAGGGTGTCAATACACACACACAAAACTATATTTAACAATATAGTACCATTTAAAAAAGAAAACTAATATATTTTATTTTGAAGAGATTAATTTTCCTAAAAGTGACAGTTATATGTTGACAGTATTGTCACTTTATGAAATCTCATTTAGACTTCGTGTAGTTAAGTTAAAACATAATGTTTAGCTGTTAAAATTTACACACGACAATAATTGTATGTTTACATACACGTACCATACATCCTTAAAACAATCTGACGTACCTTTATAGTGCATTTGAAAGGGCGCAGTCCCGAGACCGACAAAAACATCGAGCACTTTTCTGTTCAAATAGTCAAAACTTGTTGAGACGTCCTGATCCACGGCGAAGCGACGGATCTCCTTGTTGCAGTCGTCCTTCCCGAGCAGGTAAGCTTTCACTGTCATCGACATTTTAGCGAGAATATCGTGTTCAAACGGACCTTTAGACGTGTTGCGCAGCAGAAAATCCTCTTCTAGAGCGCGAGCGTCGGCGCTGAGTGCGTGAGCGTGCGTGTGAATGCGTTCCTTCCTCAGCCCTCAGTTCTGTATATAATCCTTCGACGTCATATGCAGATGATGCGCGCGCTCAACCAATCGTAGACGCGAGCGCAAGTCTGGAGGCGTGGCCTCGCGCGTCTCGGGGACAGAGTTCATGTTGACTCTGATCATGTGAGTCGAGTCGCATTAGTAAACACAGTGGGCTGATGAGGAGTGACACGGCAATATGTGCGGGGAAATTCCCTCTGAATCACACACTGCATCACGGCCAAACAATACAGCATCATGCTCATGAGATATTAATAAGCATACAGTTCACGTAGTAGGCTATTCACTTTTTAAAAATGGTAGCTACATTTATATCTCGGTCGTTTTGAGACAGGGAATGCCTCACACACACTCTCTCTCCACAGCTGTATAATAATATAGCTAAACACGGTTTTTCCACATGTTAATATTCATGTATTTAAATATTGATAGGCGTATATTTGTGATGTAATGTTAGTGTCCCCACACGTGTGAGACTGCTGTGTCAGTGTGCTGTCAGCATGGACTCTGTCTATCCATCATCGAGCTCATGTATTTCTGCTACAGTGAATAAAGTGCAGTGTCATCATGAATGCCTCCATCAACACACATTCAGTAAACCACTACGCTTGAGAATTCATCAAGTATTAAGTAGGCCTATTTGAAGATCAGCGGTGTTCTGAAATGAGGAGGCAAGTCCTCAGTTTGTAAAATGTTTATATAGGCTATATGTAATCAAATGTACATTCATGTCCCAGTTACACTTAATGTTGTCATTTTCCTGACTAAATAAACATTACATCAAAAAAGAGAAACCAAATTCTATTGGTTTATCTATCTAAATTCTAATACAATTCTAATTTTTATTTTTACATTAATTATATAATTAATGTTCCATTTATTAAAATCAGGTATAAATCTCATCAATTTAGTTTTTAAGCATTTTTACATCAATTCCAAAAATAATAACTAAAGGCAGTAACAAAATATATATTTATTTGTGAACTTTCGGATCATATTAAGCTCGGTAACTGATCACAGACACATTAAAGATGTTCCCCAAGCTGACTGACCACTAATAACCCAGTCCTCGAGGTTTAGGACATTTCAAGTTTGATTTGGACGTGAAAGCGGTGATACCCAAGTATCTGAGTTGTTTACTTTTTAATCAGTCTTCAAATTAACACCATAATGTTGTTCATTCAGGCCGATTCGCGAATACGCACGAACCAATCATATCCAATCACAGCGCAATGGATTGCCTCCTGTCACGTGACTTTCCCCCATTCATTCTCAATAACCCACATTTTGTAGCCTAATAATTATTTTCTCATCCATTACTGCCTCCTCGGGAGAGGAAACACCCCGATATATATATATCATCAATAAAAAATATTATATTTGTTGATTTGTATATCCTACATACAGATTTTTTTTTGTTTGTTTACTTTCAATGTACTGTGGTGAATGAGTTGCCACCTAAAATGAATGTCCGCAATAAGATTAAAAATGTGGCAACTTTTATTGACAGGAGAAGTGATATTCTGATGTTTAGCGGGTGTTAGTGTTCGTCTAAACCAGTCTATAGTCTAAACTAGTGCAACACTGAAGTGTGTGAGAACAGAGGAATGACATCAAACCACCAACATTTATTTATTTGGATAAAATATTTTAATCATTCTGTCAATTTTCAATGTCAATCTTTTCACTATTTACATGTTTATGCCCAACATGCTATAATATTCAAAGTAGTTGACTGTTCCCCTCTACACTGTGCGTTACTGATTAACTAGCCTAGCCTAGCCTAGCCTAGCATCGTTACAGGCTCCTCGCAAGCATTCATTCATCAACTATTTTAAAAGACTGGAATAAACACCAGCGCACACAAGTGTAAACCCAAGAGGTAAAATGTCAGAAAGAGAAAAACACTGTTAATGAAGACGAGCATATAGGAAATATATTCATATGAACATTTTAGCAGGCTCAAGATAATAGGGCTTGGGCGCCGCGTTGCATTCTGGGACATGGCGGCCATGTTGACAGCTTCGCGAATGTAAACATACAGCAAGTCGAACTAGGAGAAGCAGCAGAGTTGGGAGAAAGAAAAGAAAAAAGATGTTAAAATCCCTAAAAGGATGTGGAATTTACCGGGATACGTTAAATAGGGAAGCCAGGGACTGGTATGTGGACAAAATCGGCACTTTTAACGGTTTGGATCCATATGAAATATCCAACAAACAGTGGGAGCACAGTAACTTAATCCGGACAAAGGTAAACTGCGCTCCACCTAGCTGCTAGTTTAGTAACAGTTAGTGCTAACAACCATTCACACATGTAACGTACTTTTAACTATGTGTTTCAAAAGTGTAGTTAGTAGCTGTTTTAAGCAAAACTTAATTTAGAAAGCAAAACGATGCTTAGGACAAGGGGGTAGCAACAGGACAACAGTACAGAGACTGACAGGTCCGATGGAAGGGCTAACGTTAATGTGGTTAACAAATACGTGAGAAACCCGTAAAAAACGGGAGGGTTGACAGCTAACGTTACTAACTACAGTTTTGAAACACATAGTTAAAAGTACATGTGTGAATGGCTGTTAGCACTAACTGTTACTAAACTAGCAGCTAGGTGGAGCGCATCTTAAAGTTACCTTTGTCCGGATTACTGTGTTCCCACTGTTTGCCGACTCTGTTGGAAATTTCATATGGATCCAAACCGTTAAAAGCGCCGATTTTGTCCACATACCGGTCCCTGGTTTCCCTATATAACTTATCCCGGTAACGTATCCCGGCTTCTCCTCGTTCGACTTGCTGTATGTTTACATTCGGGAAGCTGTCAACATGGCGGCCACGCCAAGTAATGACGTCACGACGCCCAAGCCCTATTAATACAAATATCATTATCATGGTTTTAATCAATTGGCAGCCACAAAACAGTGATAATCTGCGTTCTCATGTGTGTGTGAGCGCTGAAGGCTAACCGGAAGCTGCCGATGTGGACTCTCTAGCAGGCGGAAGTAGTGCAAGTAGTCCATAAAGGTGACTTATATACACTACAATACTATAAATGTCAAGCCACCTTTATTTCTGTAGAGATGTATAAGTTTCAAAGCAGCTTCACAGAAACAAACAGGAAAATAATGATCAAGGATGTAAACTTCATCAAATATGAGACAAATTCAAATTCCTCTGTAAAGCAGAGCGAGACAAGTCAGTTGTGTGTGTGTGTGTGTGTGTGTGTAAAGACTGGTAACGTTTCTTATTAATAAATAAAATATAAACATCCATGTGTTTCAACTTTATCTTTGAATAGATGGCCTCAATTGCAGCTAGATGTAACTTTCAGTGTAGACATGACTCGAGCTCGTGCTCCCGCCCTACATTATTCACAACATTCCCCACACACTCTTTATTCTAGAAGCCTCCCTTTTTTCTATTTCTATTTCTCGAAACCTCCCTTTTCTTTTTTTCTCTTTCTCGAAGACTCCCTTTTCTTTTCTTTCTTCTCGAAGCCTCCTGAAGAGTCCGAGCGCGGGGAATGTCGTCACTCCGGCGCGAGGAGGGCGTGGCTCGGTCACATGACTCTGACTCAGCGCGTCACATGATTCCCTGTGTTTACAAGGCAACACGAGCAGCTGATATAATGAGATCACTCACATTCGCCCTCACAGGTTTAACAACGCCGTGAATAAGCTGAAACTGCCATTTCGAGACGCCAGTATATGTTCTTCTGTTCTCAGATCTGCCTATATTTAGGATTTGCCTTCTGTTTAAATGTTACTGTGTCTAATTGTGTACATTAAGGGCTGCCAACTCTCACGCATTTAGTGTGAGACTCACGGAACTGACACTTTTCACACACATCCATTTCATCACGCAGAGAAACACCCGACAAACCTGACTGACACCGACGGACAGACAGAACCTGCTCTTACTTTTGATATAAAACAATCATGTCATCGCGTCACCGTCACCGCATCATCTGTTAGAAGCTCCGGTTCCCATAGGAACCAGACTCGCGCTTAGGACAGCACATGCGCAGTGGCTCGTCTAGCCTGAAAAGTAAGGGTTATGTGTACATTATGAGCAAATATTCCCAAACTTTCTGACTGTGTAATCTCTTTATGGGTTATGTGATGTCATTTTATATTAAAAAATATATAAAATATGTCTGTATTAAAGTAAAAATGATTGATAAACACGTATTTGGAATGGATAAATAACAACTTTGGGTGTCTTGTTCATTATATTTATTTTCATATAAAAGCAACAGAACATAAATTACACCCAGTTTATTAGCAACACCGTGCACGAGCGTGAATCCCGCGATATCCGCCTTTGATCTCAGTGTCAGATCCACCGAGAGAAGAGAGACCTGTCCGTCTTGCCTGCACTGTTTTCACTCCTCCCCTCCTTAGTCATTTAATTACTCATTTTTATTTTCACTGTGAATATAGGCCTACTGTATACAGTAATTATAACTTTAACTCAAATCAAATTGAATGTTTGTGCTTTTGGAAATGGATCTCCATTATCCATAATAGGCTTATTATTTGTGCTGATCTTGAGCACAGAGTAAGAGCTCTCGGCGCCCTCTGCTGGCGACACCATCACTGCGCCATTACTCTGTTAATGTTCGGGCTTTTTGCGGTGTACGGTGTTTTGAACGTGCTGTAAAACCGGGATATTCCCGGGTACAGGACACCAAACACCGGGAGTGTCCCGGGAAAAGGGGAACGTCTGGTCATCCTGCAGTCCATGATGGAGTGTCACGTGACTGATGATCTGCCACACCCAGAGTGCTCGCAAGATGGCGGTGTTGTCTAGGAGCAGGTCATGTTGATTTGGAGAAAAAGTAAATAGGTTGTTAAGTAAATTCAATTTACCTTAACCACGTTAACAATTCCAGCTGCAATATGTTATTGGTTAGTTAGTGATTTAGTTTCATCAGATTATTAGCACTAAACCCTCTGCAGATTTTGGTACAAAACTCAAACCTCTCCTTGTGTGCTAATCTGAGTTTATAGCAGTTCCCGTTAGATCTTCTGTGAAGGTTCCTCTCATTACAGTCTGTTTAGAAACTAGAGGTTCTCCAGAGAGTTTCACTTTACAAGCTGACAGCTGCCAAGTCAAACTATCCGCAGTTTTAATATGCAAATATGAGACAATGATAGTTAGAGACAGCCAGTGAAGGTGCATCTCTCATGGAAACTACTTGTGTGTGTGTGTGTGTGTGCGCGCGTTCGTGCGTGTGTGTGTGTGTGTGTGTGTGTGCGTTCGTGCGTGTGTGTGTGTGTGCGCGTGTGTGTGTGCGTGTGTGTGTGTGTGTGTGTGCGTGTGTGTGTGTGTGTGTGTGTTGGCACAGCACTCTGCAGAAATAATCTGTCCACTCAAACCTCCACTGTTTGGCAGATCTTCAACAGTAGAAGTGCTGAAACTGGGCGATCGAGGCCTGCTTTCTCTCCAGAGTCTCAGATGAAACACTGACTGGCTGAAACATCACATATCTGATTAATTATCTACAGTGCAGCAGAACTCGATATTAACTCATCCTATAATTAACTATATCTGTCAATAACTCCCTTCTCTTTAAGAAGAATGATATATTTATGTGGATAAATCTGTGCACTTATCAACTGAAGCACATAAATCAAGAGTTCGTTCATCCGTTCGTCCATCATCAATCTGTCCATCCATCTATCTATCCATCTGTCCATTCATCAATCCATTCATCCATCCATTCATCAATCCATCATCCATCTGTCCATCCATCCATCTATCTATCCATCTGTCCATTCATCAATCCATCCATCCATCCATCCATTCATCAATCCATCAATCCATCATCCATCTGTCCGTACATCCATCTATCTATCCATCTGTCCATCTGTCCATCCATCCATCCATCCATCCATCCATCCATCCATCCATCCATCCATCTATCTGTCCGTACATCCATCTATCTATCCATCCATCCATCCATCCATCCATCCATCTATCCATCTGTCCATTCATCAATCCATCCATCCATTCATCAATCATCAATCCATCCATTCATCAATCCATCATCCATCCATCCATCCATCTATCCATCCATCCATTCATCAATCCATCAATCCATCATCCATCTGTCCGTACATCCATCCATCCATCTATCCATTTATCAATCCATCTATCTATCCATCCATCCATTCATCAATCATCTATCTATCCATCTGTCCATTCATCAATCCATCCATCCATCCATCTATCTATCCATCATCCATCTGTCCGTACATCCATCCATCTGTGCATCCATCTATCTGTCCATACATGAATGAATGAGGCATTTATAAAGCGCTTTCATGTACTACGGTACACCCAAAACGCTTTACAATCATATCAAGTGATCTCTCCTCCCCAGTGCACTCAACACACACCAGCTATAGGTGGAGACAGTGCGCTAAACACACACCAGCTATAGGTGGAGACAGTGCGCTCAACACACACCAGCTATAGGTGGAGACAGTGCGCTAAACACACACCAGCTATAGGTGGAGACAGTGCGCTCAACACACACCAGCTATAGGTGGAGACAGTGCTCTCAACACACACCAGCTATAGGTGGAGACAGTGCGCTCAACACACACCAGCTATAGGTGGAGACAGTGGGCTAAACACACACCAGCTATAGGTTGAGAGACAGTGCGCTAAACACACACCAGCTATAGGTGGAGAGACAGTGCGATCAACACACACCAGCTATAGGTGGAGACAGTGCGCTCAACACACACCAGCTATAGGTGGAGACAGTGCGCTAAACACACACCAGCTATAGGTTGAGAGACAGTGCGCTAAACACACACCAGCTATAGGTGGAGAGACAGTGCGCTCAACACACACCAGCTATAGGTGGAGACAGTGTGCTCAACACACACCAGCTATAGGTGGAGACAGTGCGCTCAACACACACCAGCTATAGGTGGAGACAGTGCTCTCAACACACACCAGCTATAGGTGGAGACAGTGCGCTCAACACACACCAGCTATAGGTGGAGACAGTGCGCTCAACACACACCAGCTATAGGTGGAGACAGTGCGCTAAACACACACCAGCTATAGGTGGAGACAGTGCGCTCAACACACACCAGCTATAGGTGGAGACAGTGCGCTCAACACACACCAGCTATAGGTGGAGACAGTGTGCTCAACACACACCAGCTATAGGTGGAGACAGTGCGCTCAACACACACCAGCTATAGGTGGAGACAGTGTGCTCAACACACACCAGCTATAGGTGGAGACAGTGCGCTCAACACACACCAGCTATAGGTGGAGACAGTGTGCTCAACACACACCAGCTATAGGTGGAGACAGTGTGCTCAACACACACCAGCTATAGGTGGAGACAGTGCGCTCAACACACACCAGCTATAGGTGGAGACAGTGCGCTCAACACACACCAGCTATAGGTGGAGACAGTGCTCTCAACACACACCAGCTATAGGTGGAGACAGTGCGCTCAACACACACCAGCTATAGGTGGAGACAGTGCGCTCAACACACACCAGCTATAGGTGGAGACAGTGCGCTCAACACACACCAGCTATAGGTGGAGACAGTGCGCTCAACACACACCAGCTATAGGTGGAGACAGTGCGCTCAACACACACCAGCTATAGGTGGAGACAGTGCGCTCAACACACACCAGCTATAGGTGGAGACAGTGCGCTCAACACACACCAGCTATAGGTGGAGACAGTGCGCTCAACACACACCAGCTATAGGTGGAGACAGTGTGCTCAACACACACCAGCTATAGGTGGAGACAGTGCGCTCAACACACACCAGCTATAGGTGGAGACAGTGCGCTCAACACACACCAGCTATAGGTGGAGACAGTGTGCTCAACACACACCAGCTATAGGTGGAGACAGTGCGCTCAACACACACCAGCTATAGGTGGAGACAGTGTGCTCAACACACACCAGCTATAGGTGGAGACAGTGCGCTCAACACACACCAGCTATAGGTGGAGACAGTGCGCTCAACACACACCAGCTATAGGTGGAGACAGTGTGCTCAACACACACCAGCTATAGGTGGAGACAGTGCGCTCAACACACACCAGCTATAGGTGGAGACAGTGCGCTCAACACACACCAGCTATAGGTGGAGACAGTGCGCTCAACACACACCAGCTATAGGTGGAGACAGTGCGCTCAACACACACCAGCTATAGGTGGAGACAGTGCTCTCAACACACACCAGCTATAGGTGGAGACAGTGCGCTCAACACACACCAGCTATAGGTGGAGACAGTGCGCTCAACACACACCAGCTATAGGTGGAGACAGTGCGCTCAACACACACCAGCTATAGGTGGAGACAGTGCGCTCAACACACACCAGCTATAGGTGGAGACAGTGCGCTAAACACACACCAGCTATAGGTGGAGACAGTGCGCTCAACACACACCAGCTATAGGTGGAGACAGTGCGCTCAACACACACCAGCTATAGGCGGAGACAGTGTGCTCAACACACACCAGCTATAGGTGGAGACAGTGCGCTCAACACACACCAGCTATAGGTGGAGACAGTGCGCTCAACACACACCAGCTATAGGTGGAGACAGTGTGCTCAACACACACCAGCTATAGGTGGAGACAGTGCGCTCAACACACACCAGCTATAGGTGGAGACAGTGCGCTCAACACACACCAGCTATAGGTGGAGACAGTGTGCTCAACACACACCAGCTATAGGTGGAGACAGTGCGCTCAACACACACCAGCTATAGGTGGAGACAGTGCGCTCAACACACACCAGCTATAGGTGGAGACAGTGCTCTCAACACACACCAGCTATAGGTGGAGACAGTGCGCTCAACACACACCAGCTATAGGTGGAGACAGTGCGCTCAACACACACCAGCTATAGGTGGAGACAGTGCGCTAAACACACACCAGCTATAGGTGGAGACAGTGCGCTCAACACACACCAGCTATAGGTGGAGACAGTGCGCTCAACACACACCAGCTATAGGTGGAGACAGTGCGCTCAACACACACCAGCTATAGGTGGAGACAGTGCGCTCAACACACACCAGCTATAGGTGGAGACAGTGCGCTCAACACACACCAGCTATAGGTGGAGACAGTGCGCTCAACACACACCAGCTATAGGTGGAGACAGTGTGCTCAACACACACCAGCTATAGGTGGAGACAGTGCGCTCAACACACACCAGCTATAGGTGGAGACAGTGCGCTCAACACACACCAGCTATAGGTGGAGACAGTGTGCTCAACACACACCAGCTATAGGTGGAGACAGTGTGCTCAACACACACCAGCTATAGGTGGAGACAGTGTGCTCAACACACACCAGCTATAGGTGGAGACAGTGCGCTCAACACACACCAGCTATAGGTGGAGACAGTGTGCTCAACACACACCAGCTATAGGTGGAGACAGTGTGCTCAACACACACCAGCTATAGGTGGAGACAGTGTGCTCAACACACACCAGCTATAGGTGGAGACAGTGCGCTCAACACACACCAGCTATAGGTGGAGACAGTGCGCTCGCCACACACCAGCTATAGGTGGAGACAGTGCGCTCAACACACACCAGCTATAGGTGGAGACAGTGCGCTAGCCACACACCAGCTATAGGTGGAGACAGTGCGCTCAACACACACCAGCTATAGGTGGAGACAGTGCGCTAGCCACACACCAGCTATAGGTGGAGACAGTGCGCTCAACACACACCAGCTATAGGTGGAGACAGTGCGCTAGCCACACACCAGCTATAGGTGGAGACAGTGCGCTCAACACACACCAGCTATAGGTGGAGACAGTGCGCTCAACACACACCAGCTATAGGTGGAGACAGTGCGCTCAACACACACCAGCTATAGGTGGAGACAGTGCGCTCAACACACACCAGCTATAGGTGGAGACAGTGCGCTCAACACACACCAGCTATAGGTGGAGACAGTGTGCTCAACACACACCAGCTATAGGTGGAGACAGTGTGCTCGCCACACACCAGCTATAGGTGGAGACAGTGCGCTCAACACACACCAGCTATAGGTGGAGACAGTGCGCTCAACACACACCAGCTATAGGTGGAGACAGTGCGCTCGCCACACACCAGCTATAGGTGGAGACAGTGCGCTCAACACACACCAGCAATAGGTGGAGACAGTGCGCTAGCCACACACCAGCTATAGGTGGAGACAGTGCGCTCAACACACACCAGCTATAGGTGGAGACAGTGCGCTAGCCACACACCAGCTATAGGTGGAGACAGTGCGCTCAACACACACCAGCTATAGGTGGAGACAGTGCGCTCAACACACACCAGCTATAGGTGGAGACAGTGCGCTCAACACACACCAGCTATAGGTCGAGACAGTGTGCTCAACACACACCAGCTATAGGTGGAGACAGTGTGCTCAACACACACCAGCTATAGGTGGAGACAGTGTGCTCAACACACACCAGCTATAGGTGGAGACAGTGCGCTAAACACACACCAGCTATAGGTGGAGACAGTGCGCTCAACACACACCAGCTATAGGTGGAGACAGTGCGCTCAACACACACCAGCTATAGGTGGAGACAGTGCGCTCGCCACACACCAGCTATAGGTAGAGACAGTGCGCTCGCCACACACCAGCTATAGGTAGAGACAGTGCGCTCAACACACACCAGCTATAGGTGGAGACAGTGCGCTCAACACACACCAGCTATAGGTGGAGACAGTGCGCTAGCCACACACCAGCTATAGGTGGAGACAGTGCGCTCAACACACACCAGCTATAGGTGGAGAAAGTGCACTCAACACACACCAGCTATAGGTGGAGACAGTGCGCTCAACACACACCAGCTATAGGTGGAGACAGTGCGCTAGCCACACACCAGCTATAGGTGGAGACAGTGCGCTCAACACACACCAGCTATAGGTGGAGACAGTGCGCTAAACACACACCAGCTATAGGTGGAGACAGTGCACTCAACACACACCAGCTATAGGTGGAGACAGTGCGCTCAACACACACCAGCTATAGGTGGAGACAGTGCGCTCAACACACACCAGCTATAGGTGGAGACAGTGCGCTCAACACACACCAGCTATAGGTGGAGACAGTGCGCTCAACACACACCAGCTATAGGTGGAGACAGTGCGCTCAACACACACCAGCTATAGGTGGAGACAGTGTGCTCAACACACACCAGCTATAGGTGGAGACAGTGTGCTCGCCACACACCAGCTATAGGTGGAGACAGTGCGCTCAACACACACCAGCTATAGGTGGAGACAGTGCGCTCAACACACACCAGCTATAGGTGGAGACAGTGCGCTCAACACACACCAGCTATAGGTGGAGACAGTGCGCTCAACACACACCAGCTATAGGTGGAGACAGTGCGCTCAACACACACCAGCTATAGGTGGAGACAGTGCGCTCAACACACACCAGCTATAGGTGGAGACAGTGCGCTCAACACACACCAGCTATAGGTGGAGACAGTGCGCTCAACACACACCAGCTATAGGTGGAGACAGTGTGCTCAACACACACCAGCTATAGGTGGAGACAGTGCGCTCAACACACACCAGCTATAGGTGGAGACAGTGCGCTCAACACACACCAGCTATAGGTGGAGACAGTGCGCTCAACACACACCAGCTATAGGTGGAGACAGTGCGCTCAACACACACCAGCTATAGGTGGAGACAGTGCGCTCAACACACACCAGCTATAGGTGGAGACAGTGCGCTCAACACACACCAGCTATAGGTGGAGAGGAGAGAGAGTGATAGAGCTAATTCAAAGGATGTGGATTATTAGGAGGCCATGACTGGAAAGGGCCAATGGTTTGGAATGGCAGGACATCCATCATTCTATCTATACCTCTATCCATTCATCCATCTGTCTTAAACAGAATGATTATATATCACTGTATATTTACTATAAACTAATCCTTTCGACCCGACACTACATATAGCAGAAAAATATATTTTAAAAAAGTACATCAAGGGGTAAGAAAATAAATGTCCAATCTTAAAATAAATTTGGGTGAATGCAAAATGTATTTTATGCAATGAATGAATATTGCAGTGAATGCAAAATGTTATTTGACATAATACAAATTTGAAATCTATTAAAATATCTCTTATATAGGCCCATTAAAATGATTATAAACTGAAAAGCATTGAGGACAAATAGGAATCCTATCCAAGCAATATAGATTTGTCCATTTATAGACTAATATTCTGGGTTTTGTGCAAGTGGAGCTCAATCTACAGTATTTGTGCCAGAATGCTGATAACAACAAAAGCCCTGTTTTCTTAAAGCATCGAGCTTTCAGTGAGGCACTTCTAATCAAAGTGAATGAGGGTCAGTGTTTGAGGAGTTTAAATGCAGAAATGTGAAGCTTATAATCTTATAAATTCACTTACATTAATTCTGTTCAAATGTGTGTATTACTTGAGATGTTCAATGTCTTTCTTGTAGTGTTAAGCATAGCCTAACTTAACACAGAAAATTATTAATAATTAGAAGTTAATCATTTTTCTCACACTAAAATCACGTTTACAGGCGCATTATTTACATTATGAGACAGGTTTTTATATAAAGTCAAACCAAAAAATTATTCAGACACCTTCAACATTTCTCACAGTATCAGTTTATTCGCTATAGTTTAGTGATAAACATGAGCAGAACTCCGAGTTCTCAGATCAGTGGATATTTGACTGGTTTTGTCCGTCCTTCTGTTAGACTCTCACACATGAATTATGTTGAATATCTGTCAGCTGTTCAATTTAACTACACAATTAGAGAATACCAGTTTAGCTCAACCAGTGACCAAGCAATGCTTCATGTTGTTCAGTCTGTGTGTAAAAAGAGCATTAGCAACTACAGAAAACACACTTCAGCAAAACACAATTTTTGGTCCCAATTTTTTTTAAATCAATTTTACTGGTAGTCACTGTATGAAGAGTTTCACAGTTTACTTATTTTGCTTTCCTCACTTACATAAATGAACCATATTGTCCTGCACCCACTAGTAAAAAAAAAAAAATGCACTGATGCACAAATAAACCGCGCGCGCGTGTTTCTACTTCGACCGCGAGGAGGAGCAGCTGCACCGCGTGCACGAGCACGAACATACACACACACTCTCTCTCTCTCTCTCTCTCTCTCTCTCTCTCTCTCTCTCTCTTACAAACACACACACACCCTCCTGTAGCCTATAAACGGCATCTGTCTGTACACAGGCTCTCACATTCTCATCCCTCATGTGCGCGCGCTGTCATTAACGCACGCACGCACGCACGGTTTGGTTCGGTTCGGACATGATCCCGGCGCGGACCCGGAGATGAGGCTCAGAAATGGCACCTTCCTAACAGTCATACTCTTCGGGTTGTGTGGGTTTATATCGTTATCCTGGTACACCGCATTCAGCAATTCCAAAGGTAAGACTGTGTTTACTCTCTGTCTCGCGCTGCGTTCTGTTCGAACGCGTCATGTTCCACTGCGTTCTGTTCGAACGCGTCATGTTCCACTGCGTTCTGTTCGAACGCGTCATGTTCCACTGCGTTCTGTTCGAACGCGTCATGTTCCGCCGCGTTCTGTCATGCATTCAGATGCGGAGCTGCAGCTGTTCCACACGACGAGCACCTTCTGCCTTCACTGCTCCTCAAACTATCACAGGCCTGATGCTGTTTCACCAACACAAAGACTTATCGATGATAACAGTTCAGTGTAGACGCACATCCAGCATGACGCGTTTTCTGCGGAGACGCGTGCTTCTGTCGGGGTTTGAGGGTTTGCACTCTCCAAACCAGTAGCGCAAACGCTAATGTGAGGCTGTGTTCCAGTGTTCTGTTTGGCGCATGTTTTTGAAATGCATGAGGTTTATTTGAGTCTGAGCGTGTTTGTCACAACCCTCAGGATAGGATCATCTGTGTGAGAGATCTCCTGAAGTTCCAGAGAATACGTGATGTTTGTGATCTATGAGAAGTGGGCATGATGTGTGTGTGTGTAGCGATAAAGCTTCCAGAATTGCTCTGTTGGCCTTTTTCTCCTTGCTTACTCTGCAGTGTGTGTGTGTGTGTATTCATTAAAGAAGCTGTACGCTTACACCTGTGTGCTCAAGTGTTTTAATGCCTGAGTTTCTCTCTCCGCCTCGTTCTCTGCTGTCTGTTGAGCGGGTCTCAAATCGAATCGGTTAATTGCTTTATCCAGTGTGAACAGCAGAAGGTTGGCCAGTGTTTGGACAGTGCTGTTCTCACTGGATCATGAGTCGGGGATGAATGCACTGGAACTGAATCCTCCTGACTTGTGTTTTCGCTCCAGCGGATTAAAGTGTTTGTTTGTGTGTAACTTCCTGTGCTCCTGAACATCTGCTTTTGCTCATCTCATCCATAGACACCAAACCTCTTATCCTCCTCATCCACATCGTGGCCTAATGGTTAGAGTCTGACTGGTAACCTGAAGAGTAAGATCCTCAATAGCAGCAGAACAATCTGGTGCTTTAGATCATGAACCCCAAATCGCGCCCCACTGTGTGTGTGTGTGTGTGTGTGTGTGTTCATTACTCACTACTTCTTAATGTGTGTGGGTTAACTTTATGTGCGTTAATGTGTTAAATGCAGAGTATTGGTTTACTTGGCCTCCACATGTCACGTTCACTTCCACTCTTCCCTAACATTATTCCAGTGTATTTGAGTCATCTGATACAGTATTGACAGTGTTGCTCCTCTGGAAACACAAAGCTTGACACATAATGAAGTGCTTATGGAAATGCTTTTGTACAGTAAATGGTTTGATTGGACAGTTTGTGCTGGTTTGTGAGTTTGTCCACTCCTCTTTTCCAGTTACAATGATTTGGACTTTTTATTTTTTTATTTGCCTTGCTAAATAAAAGAGCCGTGTGTGTGTGTGTGTGTATCTCTGAATGGGCTCATGAGCTCTGAGGTTTCAGGTATAATAGACACATTTCAGCTTGTCTGACATTCTCTGGGTGAATCTCACAACAGCTGTCAAGGAGTGTCTGCCATATTTGCCTCATATTTGAATTTTTTTTTTTTTTTACAATATTTTGCATATAACAATTCATGACCATGTTTTGTTTTGCTCTCTTCTCTGTGCTTCTGTGTTTGTCCATGGGTCGGTCAAAGGTCCCTCTTTCACCATAAATCAACGCATATGGCCGCCTTCGGAAGCTAGTTATGTTAGTTGATAAAGCTGTAAATATGGATATATTGATCTTTCACAGACGCATGGCTTCGCTTCAGAAGGCCTTTATTAAACCCCGGAGCCGGACGGATTACTGTTATCAGTATCCTCCATTCACTGCCATTATAGAGCTTGGAAGAGCAGGTTAGTGTTTAATACAACTCTGACTGTGTTTGGCTAAAAGAAGAAAGTCAAACACACCTATAGGACGGGTCGAGTGAGTAAATCTCAGGATAATTGGGTGAACTAACACTACTCTACTGCAGTGCAATGCTCATACAATTAAACTGTACATTCATAAAACTTATTGTTTTGGATTTAATAAGTGTTTAGTGTATATCAACAAAACATGAGTATGTCCTCACAGGATTACTTTCAAAAATTACAATAAAATGGTGATCTTAATGGGGAATAACCCAGACATGTTATCATAGGATTCTCCCTGTTAATGTTTGCCAGGTTGCATATGAATGAAATACTTTAAATAATAGTTTTTTTTAGTATGGGTGCACGTACAGTAGGGCACATTTTTGAATGCATTTTGTCAGTAGTTGTGAGCTTGTTATCTCGGCGCGGTCGTGTGTTGAAGAGCTCGACACGGCATGCCTGAACACGAACTGATGACAGAGACATAATTCAGCCGTCATTAGCGGGCTGATCACTGCAGATTGATGTCCGGCTCCATAACCTCCACAACACACGCGCAACATTAACTTGCTCTGCCTAAATGTTCTCTGGCCCCCCTCAAAACCGTAATCAATAAATACAATAGGCCTAGTTACTGTACTAGCCCTTTCACACACACACACACACACACACACAGGCTTTACTGTAGTTTGCCGGATCGCTGTGGGAAACACTATTGTCTTCGTTGTTTCTGACCCACGACTTTAGCAAATAAGGTTATGACACCAAAAACTCATATAATTTTCAAATATTGTTAAAGACAAGTAAACTGTTAGTTATAAAATTAGAAGAAATAATCCGGTTACAAGCAATAGCACAAATACAATACAGACAAATAAAATAAACTCAGGGGAGTCTAACAGTAATTTCCAGGTAGAGAACATGAATAATCAGATGTAAAATAGCACTGCGGTCTTCCCTGTATACATTAAATATGGATAAATCCTAATTAAAGTTTTTTTTTTTCTCTTTGTACTTTGTAACAATAAAACAGAAACAGTAGCAGGAATATTAGGCGGCTGTCCCTTTAAGAGCCGCACGGATCCAATATCCTGATAAATGTGTTTTATTTCTCAACTGTTTATGTTCACTTAAGACATAACTGAGTGTTTACTGGGATACTTGCCAAGACCGGCATTTTGTGACAGATTTGTGTGAATTTGTCTGTTGAAGCGCAGGAAGACGTAAAGAGCTCGCTTCAGCATTCACACACTGTCTGAGACACGGCTTTCTGCGCGCACACACACTCCACACAATTGAGTTGAGTTCGTTCCTACCGCCTTCCACTTGAATATTTAAATTCATATCATTTAATATTTATAACAATATATTTAATATTTGCATATTTAAGCCTATGGCTAAACCTACCTCCACCTATCCGGTCCACAGAGCTGTTTATAACACACTTTATAATCACGCTTTAGTGCCAGAAATCCCGTGAGCTCACACTGGAAACTTTTAACTAGCTTTACTAAAGAGGATATTTGACCCAGAAATGAAAAACTTTTTATTTTTTATAAAAGGGCACCGTTCTGCTCAACACCAGGTTTTGTTTACTGGTTGAGTGGAGGACAGAAAGGTTTGAGAAATGAGTTTGAGAAGTGTTTGTGAAGTGCTGGAGTTGGTTCGAGCTTACAGTGCGAGATCTGTCCGCTCCAGATGAACGACGGAGAGAAAGCTCTCATTATCTGCATCCTGGAAGAGATAAAGATCTGGCTTGACCTTTCGGTGCTTGGCATTTACTTCTGGTTTAGTGTCTTTTCTTCCTCCTGGTGGCTCAGTGGAGAAGTGAAGATCAGCCGGATCACTTTGCCTCCGGTTCTGGCTCGAGCTGGTGTGATTCTCAGCGATACTCCCCGGTTACCCACAATACCGGAGATGAGGGCGGAGATGGGGCGGAGATGAGGCGGAGATGAGGCCGGAGATGAGGGCGGAGGTGATGGTGGAGATGAGGGTGGAGATGAGGGCGGAGATGAGGGCGGAGATGAGGGCGGAGATGAGGGCGGAGATGATGGCGGAGATGAGGGCGGAGATGAGGACGGAGATGAGGGCGGAGATGAGGCGGAGATGAGGCGGAGATGAGGGCGGAGATGAGGGCGGAGATGAGGGCGGAGATGAGGCGGGAGATGAGGGCGGAGATGAGGCCGGAGATGAGGGCGGAGGTGATGGCGGAGATGAGGGCGGAGATGAGGGCGGAGATGAGGGCGGAGATGAGGGCGGAGATGAGGGGGAGATGAGGGTGGAGATGAGGGCGGAGATGAGGGGGAGATGAGGCGGGAGATGAGGCGGGAGATGAGGGGGGAGATGAGGCGGGAGATGAGGGCGGAGATGAGGGGGGAGATGAGGGCGGAGATGGGGCGGAGATGGGGCGGAGATGGGGCGGAGATGAGGCGGAGATGAGGGGGAGATGAGGGCGGAGATGAGGGCGGAGATGAGGGGGGAGATGAGGGCGGAGATGAGGCGGGAGATGAGGGCGGAGATGAGGGGGGAGATGAGGCGGAGATGAGGGCGGAGATGAGGCGGAGATGAGGCGGAGATGAGGGCGGAGATGAGGCGGAGATGAGGCGGAGATGAGGCGGGAGATGAGGGGGGAGATGAGGGCGGAGATGAGGCGGGAGATGAGGGCGGAGATGAGGGGGGAGATGAGGCGGGAGATGAGGGCGGAGATGAGGGGGGAGATGAGGGGGGAGATGAGGCGGAGATGGGGCGGAGATGGGGCGGAGATGAGGCGGGAGATGAGGGCGGAGATGAGGGCGGAGATGAGGCGGAGATGAGGGCGGAGATGAGGCGGAGATGAGGCGGAGATGAGGCGGGAGATGAGGGCGGAGATGAGGGGGGAGATGAGGGCGGAGATGAGGGCGGAGATGGGGCGGAGATGAGGCGGGAGATGAGGGCGGAGATGAGCCAGAGATGAGCCAGAGATGAGCCAGGAATCTGAGCAGCTTTTCATCGATTCAGTCTTTCGAGTCAGAAACCGGCTGGAGTAACTAGATACATTTGGCTTCTTCTTGCCAGAATTAGCCTAGTTTACTGGTTTGTCTACTAAAACTTATTTCCACCAGTGTTTCTATACACATTATACATTATATTTCAAACTGATAAAAGATAGTTATCAATTTTATTGATGCAAGTATGTTTTTGGATTAGTTTTTCCTTCTTTTTTTGATTCCTCATATACTTTTTGAGCTAAGTATCACACAAATTTAAATTTAAACAGAAATGTGTTCATATTTCCGTGGACTAGACCCAACAACGGGAGAAGTTTGTTTCTAAACATGTCTTGATTTCTGACCGTCTGTAACGTGATGAAATGAGGGACGCTGAGTTTTGTCTGTCATCAGTTTTATCTCTCAGGTCTTCTGCTATGGTTGTGCAAGGCCGGCGATAGCAAACACTCCTGCTAATAGCAGCCACGCGTCTGGTGCAGTGGATATCTATAGATGACTATATCCATTTTTAGTACTACGGTTTGTCATTGTCACAGTTTGTACAGCGCGCCTGCAGTGTGTGAGACAAATATTTTTGTGTACAGTACTTTGCTGGCCTTAAAATCCCCCTGTGGTGAAAATCCAGCGTTTAATGTTGTTTATGTGTCTATGTGGTGTTTTTAATACGCTTTAAGACACACCATGTGTAAGTTCATAAGTCGACAGCATTGCTGAGTATTTTCTGCTTAAAACTGCAGTGAACCAAAGACAGTCTCAAAAACACGGTTTGAAATCGCTGGTGTTTCTGACGTCACAAACGACCTTGTAACCAATCAGGTCACGCGGGGGGCGGGCTTTCGCATATCATCAACAGCGAACTAGCAGGAGTCTCAAGTAAAGCCAGGTTATACCAGTATATTTTTCTGTTAATAAGAAAAATCAGGTACTTTTAGCAATATAGTAAGTTATATACTCAGTAAGTTGAGCTGAGCTGAGTGAGTGGGTGGAGGCGGGGCTCATTTGCATATTCATAGTACCACACATACTAAATTAGGCAAGGGTGTCGAGTTACAGTCAAGATATTTTAAGGCATGATGATTTTTTTCAAGGAAAAAACTTTGAAATATGTTGGTGATGAAAGATGAGTTTTAAGGGATAAAATGATTGACTACAGGGGCACTTTAAATCCCACATTTCTTTTTAGAGAAACCTGAACGGTCTGTGAGGTTTAGTTTCACATGTTGTTCCTGAAGCAGCAAATCTACTTTGGTAAATAAATCTCATCTCATCCCACCTACAGTACTTCACTAGGACCCTTTGATTTCCGCGATGTTGAAAATAAAGATTGAATCACAGAATCCAGTCACAGATGAAACTTGCAGTATAAATGGGAATGTCACCGAAGTTTGGATGAATGAACAGAAGTATGGCTGTACATCAGATTGTGATGTAGTGTCTGTCAATATTAAAGCTCAAACACACTGCTGTTGAATCTGAAGTCGGTCTCAGTTTGCTCTGCTACACACACACACTGACGCGCGTCTGGATTAACACACGAACCCATGCCGTTGAACGAGTGTTTCCTAGCTGTGATGCTGAGGAAGTAACTGGTGTCGAGTGCATGTCGACGCACGTCTCCGCATGACTGTGAGCGCTCGCTCCTGGTAGTGTACGTCCCTCTGTTCGTCATCAGTCCGCTTCATCACATCGACTGCACTCGAGCCGCCTCCTCTTCAGGCCGTCCGGTCAGCGAAGAGCAACTGACCATTACTGAGGCTGAGTATGAGGTACTTAGATCTGTTAAGATGAATTTAGAGACTTTATCCCCTGTAAATGTCTAAGCTTTTTTAGCACACTTGAATGTGTTGTGCTTCATCATGCTAACGATAAATGTTGAACTGTCAGCACCCAAAAACCACTATAAATCCTATATATATATATATATATATATATATATATATATATATATATATATATATACACGAAGGTGTACTGTCCAGGGGTCAGAAAGTAAAAGTCCTGCCGTATGTGTATTCCACCCATGGACTCAACCGACTTTCACTCATTAGTTCTATAGTTCTGAGAAACTCTGCTAATTAGCAAATCCAGGTGATTGGAACAAAATACTGAGGAGGACTTTTACTTTCTGAACCTGGACTTTACACCTCTGTATATTTATTTATATACACTCACCTAAAGGATTATTAGGAACACCTGTTCAATTTCTCATTAATACAATTATCTAATCAACCAATCACATGACAGTTGCTTCAATGCATTTGGGGTTTGGTCCTGGTCAAGACAATGGGCTACAACAGCAGAAGACTCCACCGGGTACCACTCATCTCCACTACAAATAGGAAAAAGAGGCTACAATTTGCAAGAGCTCACCAAAATTGGACAGTTGAAGACTGGAAAAATGTTGCCTGATCTGATGAGTCTCGATTTCTGTTGAGACATTCAGATGTTAGAGTCAGAATTTGGCGTAAACAGAATGAGAACATGGATCCATCATGCCTTGTTACCACTGTGCAGGCTGGTGGTGGTGGTGTAATGGTGTGGGGGATGTTTTCTTGGCACACTTTAGGCCCCTTAGTGCCAATTGGGCATCGTTTAAATGCCACGGCCTACCTGAGCATTGTTTCTGACCATGTCCATCCCTTTATGGCCACCATGTACCCATCCTCTGATGGCTACTTCCAGCAGGATAATGCACCATGTCACAAAGCTCGAATCATTTCAAATTGGTTTCTTGAACACGACAATGAGTTCACTGTACTAAAATGGCCCCCACAGTCACCAGATCTCAACCCAATAGAGCATCTTTGGGATGTGGTGGAACGGGAGCTTCGTGCCCTGGATGTGCATCCCACAAATCTCCATCAACTGCAAGATGCTATCCTATCAATATGGGCCAACATTTCTAAAGAATGCTTTCAGCACCTTGTTGAATCAATGCCACGTAGAATTAAGGCAGTTCTGAAGGCGAAAGGGGGTCAAACACAGTATTAGTATGGTGTTTCTAATAATCCTTTAGGTGAGTGTATATAATATACAACTTCGATGAACTTTTTTGATCCACTTCAAATGTTGACTACTGTATTATTTATTAGTTGAGTTTTCAAACATCAATACGCAGTTTTTAAAAAATATGCAGTATATAAATTTTCCCCCAAGAATACATAAGGTGTTTAGTTTAATTGTTTGCCATGTTAGTCCCTCCAGTATCATTGTCCTCCATCAGGAGCGTTCTTCAGCCAAACACCGGTCACACACACCAGAGTTTGCTTCGGCTGTGTGTGTGCTGTGTGTGTGCTGTCTCGGCTCTGTGCTTCGGCGGTGTGTGTGCTGTGTGCTGTCTAGGCTCACTGTTGCTGGGAGAGACCTTTGTCTCGCGGCCCCAAGCGTTCATGACTCTCTCCTGATCCCAGAGCAAGAAGAACAGCCGTGTGACGCTCTGAGAGAGTGTGTTTAACGCTCCGTCGTCCTCGGTGGGTGAAGCAGTTACTTAGTACACTTTTAGAGTAACAGATTAACAAAATCAGTGACGTATAAAGAAAAGATTCACTTGATTTTAGCTTTAGTTTTATCATTCATGTTGTGTGTGTGTGTGTGTGTGTGTGTGTGTGTGTCTTGCACCTTGGTAAAGACTTGAATAATTCAGGGCTGTAGACCTCTTGAAACCCTCCCTCTTGAGGCCCGGCTGAAGGAGAGCCAGCGCTCAATCCAACCGACTGAAGCACTTCTAAATATTTCATTCATCCAAGGCCACAAATTCTGATCGGATCGCTACGAATGCTAATGAGGATTTAAACTTAGGAGTTCATTCTAGCTGACTTCAGAACAGACTGGAATAAAACAAACCTCATCTCTGTGTGTGTACTAGTAGTAGTGGTCGATTTGTGCTATGTTCTCCAAAGGCCAGTACCGATATCAGCGTGCTCAATGGCTGATATAATAATAATTAAATTAAACAATTTAATACTAGTTTTGAGCATTTGTGATCCATACACAGCCCCTGCTGCAGTATTTCTTGAGATGCCACCATATCTCTATCGCCCAATACATGTTCATTTTTAATGTTATCGCTATCGGTCCAATAAGAAGATTTGGCCGATATTTTAAAGCCGATAAATAGTGTTTTCTTTGCTACAGCTGAGACTCTTCAGATGCGCACTGATCAACATGATGGGTTTAAATTGCGTATAAAAGGAAAATACAGTTAAGTGTAACATGCAGATCTGTCAGAACTGGCTACATCAAATTATCATTATATATAATTGTGGTCTTTTAATGATGAGACTATTGTTTTTGTAATCGATCAGGCTCTCAAAAATCGGTTATCGGTTAATATCGGTACGCTTTCAAATATAAAGCATTATCGGTTATCTGTATCGGCCAAATGTTCATTTCAATGCAAGTATTTCAATCACTACAAACATCACGTGAAAACACTAGAAGAGCCTTAATGCACTGAAACCGTGATATTAATAAATCAAATTCAACACCTTATTAATGATGCATTATACAGCCGAGCAGAGTCCAGAATATGAATGTAACGCGCTAAATGTTGTTTTCTTTATAATGGTTTTCTGTGAAGAAACACTTGAGGAACGGCGCGCTGCGTTTATATTCTGCGTTCATCTGTATATCGCGTCGTCATCGTCGTCTTCTGGAATAGTGCTGAGAACAGACCTGGTCAACATGACTGGCGGCGACGGAGGAAAGCCCAGTTTCACCCTCCAGGCGGGCGTTACAAGGGGCAGGGCCGGCCCGTGGCATAGGCGGTATAGGCAAATGCTAAGGGCGCCACCACTCAATAGGGGTGCTTAACACACTCAAGCACTGCCCGGGCCTGGCAGCTCGCGCCAGCTCGAGACACGGTGAAAGTTACCAGACGGATGGCCGAATTTTCATGACACATTTAAATTAGCATTATAGCCTGCGATAGATACAATGCCAAAGAGAAGAGGCTACAAGGGGATAAAGACAGAGGTAAAGTGATGTAATGAATGAACAGTTTATCTAATTGCATAGTAGTAAGATACTATAATTTAAAGGCAGTTATTTTTACCTTATAACTTTATGCTAACAGTAGTTCTGAGTTCTTCAGAGCCCCCAGACAATGCGATTTGTAACAATCATGTCAGTCTTTTTTAGACGCATTTACTATCACTTTTATTATTTAATGTTTTACTATACAGTTGTGCAGTTTTGAGGGGGATATATGGCATTTTTAAAAATTTATTTGCCAAAATTATCAACGATATTTATAGGCTAGGTTTATTATGTTTTATGTAAAATTCACATTAAAGAAGACATTTCAGTTTCATTAATGTTGAAAACATGAACCGACCGTGCCATGATTTAGTGGAAGATTGCTGCCATCAACTCCCAAACAAACACTTTTGCTAGTGCTCAATGAATAGTTTGTGCATGAATGACATTTGGATGATGACATCACTGTTTTATCCAGAGCGGCTATATATAAATTAGATAAATTAATATTTTTTTTAAAACAAAATAAACCATCACTGAACATACTTAAGCTGGATTATGACACTATTTTCTTCTAGATCTGCTGTACAGGAGAAGCAAACTTTGTTGCATTATTTTCCTGTTATCACTGTAAAGCTGCCTTGAAATAATCTGTATTGTAGGCTAAAAAGCTCTATATAAAAATAAAGGGGACTTGACTTGAATGCTAGATGTAATGCTCTTGCTGTATATATATATATATATATATATATACACTCACCGGCCACTTTATTAGGTACCCCATGCTAGTAACGGGTTGGATCCCCTTTTGCCTTCAGAACTGCCTCAATTCTTCGTGGCATAGATTCAACAAGGTGCTGGAAGCATTCCTCAGGGAGTTTGGTCCATATTGACATGATGGCATCACACAGTTGCCGCAGATTTGTCGGCTGCACATCCATGATGCGAATCTCCCGTTCCACCACATCCCAAAGATGCTCTATTGGGTTGAGATCTGGTGACTGTGGAGGCCATTTTAGTACAGTGAACTCATTGTCATGTTCAAGAAACCAATTTGAAATGATTAGAGCTTTGTGACATGGTGGAAGTAGCCATCAGAGGATGGGTACATGGTGGCCATAAAGGGATGGACATGGTCAGAAACAATGCTCAGGTAGGCCGTGGCATTTAAACGATGCCCAATTGGCACTAAGGGGCCTAAAGTGTGCCAGGAAAACATCCCCCACACCATTACACCACCACCACCAGCCTGCACAGTGGTAACAAGGCATGATGGATCCATGTTCTCATTCTGTTTACGCCAAATTCTGACTCTAACATCTGAATGTCTCAACAGAAATCGAGACTCATCAGACCAGGCAACATTTTTCCAGTCTTCAACTGTTCAATTTTGGTGAGCTCTTGCAAATTGTAGCCTCTTTTTCCTATTTGTAGTGGAGATGAGTGGTACCCGGTGGAGTCTTCTGCTGTTGTAGCCCATCCGCCTCAAGGTTGTGCGTGTTGTGGCTTCACAAATGCTTTGCTGCATACCTCGGTTGTAACGAGTGGTTATTTCAGTCACTGTTGCCCTTCTATCAGCTCGAACCAGTCTGGCCATTCTCCTCTGACCTCTGGCATCAACAAGGCATTTCCGCCCACAGAACTGCCGCTCACTGGATGTTTTTTCTTTTTCGGACCATTCTCTGTAAACCCTAGAGATGGTTGTGCGTGAAAATCCCAGTAGATTAGCAGTTTCTGAAATACTCAGACCAGCCCTTCTGGCACCAACAATCATGCCACGTTCAAAGTCACTCAAATCAACTTTCTTCCCCATACTGATGCTCGGTTTGAACTGCAGGAGATTGTCTTGACCATGTCTACATGCCTAAATGCACTGAGTTGCCGCCATGTGATTGGCTGCTTAGAAATTAAGTGTTAACGAGCAGTTGGACAGGTGTACCTAATAAAGTGGCCGGTGAGTGTATATATATGACTAAATAATCACCAACACAATGATGGGGTGAAATGGGCTGTAATGCATGGGGCACCAGGTAAAATCTTGCCTAGGGCAGCAAATTGGTCAGGGCCGGCCCTGACAAGGGGCGACGTCATTTGAGCACTGAATATACAGTAGGCTAGTTACTGAGCTGTCACTGAACGGCACAAACTGCTTGTGTTTCAGGTTATTTATTTATTTTATCAATGAAATCGCTTCATGTAACAGTTTGAGTGGAAGAGGCGTTTATCACACAGTCTGTGTTCTGCGAGGTGCTGACGCCCGTGATGCACATGTGCTGTGTGTGTGTGTGTGTGTGTGCCTGTAGGCAGGAACAGTCTTGTCTCTCTTAATTTAGCCCTAGTGTTGCATCTCATGTAGCCCTTTTCTTTCTCTCATTAGATATGATGTGTCACTGTGCCAAAGGCTGGATTATGCAAGCCGCTCTTTCTCCTGACTGCACACACTCTCTCTCACACACACACTCTCTCACTCACACACACACACAGCAACTGATGAGAGTCCAGGTTAGCAGGTGGCAGCATTTATAATTGATGCGACTGATGTTTTACCTGTGATTTCCATATGGAGAAGCGCAGGTGTGTGTGCATTCAACGTTTACTTCTATTTCACTGTGGAGCAAATCTGTCTTGTGGATGTTTACAACAAGACATCCACCATCCCACAGCATTGAGGAGGAGTAACGAGGAAAAACAAGTCTTCTGTTATTATCCACGGTACATTAGCTGATATGTACAGTAACTGTAAAAGCTAAAGCACAATGAAGGCACAATAAGTCAGGCCACCATGGCTGTGAGCATCAACTGCAACAATGAGCAATTAAAGGCATATTAAGAGGATTTAGGCAAAATGGCTGAAAAAATCTTAAAAACAATCAGTAGTAATATGACTTAATGGTTTATCACTTTCGACCAATAGGTTGCGCTGTGACCAAATTGATGTGTTGTGGTCAGAGTGAGGTGACAATGACACATGCCAGGTTTGGTGTCGAGATGTCAAGGCATCATGTCATCAATGTTGTTGATGCGATATACAAAGCAGTTTCGTCTATTGACACGAAATCTACAGCTTTTTGCCGCCATGGTCTGAAGATGATACGATTCGATTTTGGTGAATATCTGAGCAATGGTCTAGGAGGAGTTTGGAAAAAGTAGGTTTGTAAAGGGAAGCAAAATGGCGGACGGGAAGTTCGGCCAAAAATGGCAAAGTTGGCATCTATGTTCTCCGCATGACCCGAAGAACTATTAAGAACAGTTTCATTACAGAAGGCAAAACTAATCAAAAGCTGTTAGCATTTTTTTAAATTTCGTTATAATTTGCCCCCAGTTTCTGCCAAGTTTCATAACGATACACCAATGTGTTCGTAAAATATTGCATTTTACAATCAAATTCTATATAGCCGATATGGGAAAATTGTGTATTGTTTGACTCCGCATGCTGCACTGAATCTAAAGAGACCAGTGATTTATTTTTTTGTGATTTTAGCCAAACTTTTTAGAAGTTTTAAGCAAAAAGGTATTTTTTTCATATCTCCTGACCACTAGGTGGCACTGCGCTGAACCTGTGCAGGTATCCTTAAGTCATGGTTGTCATAACACACACCAAGTTTGGTCAGAACACGCTAAAGCATTGTGGAGATAAAGCCTCATGTCCGTTTTGGCATGCACTTTGTTGAATTCATTCACGCATTATTCAAAAACCAACTTGAATTTCATAACATTTTGTCGGCATGGCCTGAAGATGATCTGGTTAAATTTTCATGAAAATGGAGCAACGGCTTAGAAGGAGTTCGGTGTTTTTCAGAAATTAAATTTTCAAAAAGGAATTGGAGGAAGTTTAAAAGTCATTAGCATAAGCGTAAGTGAAACTTTGGACAGGTGGTGGCGCTACAGGGATTGAGTTAGAGACTCCAAATTGG
This sequence comes from Rhinichthys klamathensis goyatoka, assembly GCF_029890125.1. NCBI lineage: Eukaryota > Metazoa > Chordata > Actinopteri > Cypriniformes > Leuciscidae > Rhinichthys > Rhinichthys klamathensis. Next base: position 552,944 of record NW_026607096.1, read on the forward strand.
CTGTGGTTAATGTTTAGACGGTCCTCTATCTGTGTGCCAAATCTCACAACGTTCCCGCGAGCACACCAAGACCCGAATAGATGAACATAAACAAAACCTAGAACAGATGTGACAGCAGTATAGTTATAGATGCAATAAAGATTATCAATAATTGTACATTTTGTAGTCATATGGCTATATCCTAAAATGTAAAAAACAAAACAAAAAACAGCATAAAAGTGACCAAATGACTGCACTATACGGTATATTCAAGTCTCCTGCAGACATGTGTGAGGAACTGAGAAATTTAAGTCATTATTCACTCATTAACTTTTTAACTCTAACCGCATTGATCGCATCATTGAGAGACTCAAATTGAAGGGATTGTTGAATCGACAGATTGATTTTAGGCTTTTATTCCACACACACACACACACACACACACACACATACAGGTTAGCATGACTTATAAGGACAGTTTCTTTGAACCAGAAAAAAAGGTGGTTTAGGGGGTCTATGACTTCCTTTTATGCTAGAGCTTTCAAATAAAAATGGAAATGCTTTTAAAAATCATGGCTTCTAAACTCAAACTCTATTATTAATTTACACCTTATAAAACAAGTTACATGACACCCTGATTTTTGGCTGACTTACAAGGACATGTGTCCTAGAGGACAAAAAACAGGATTATGAGGACAAATGGATTACAAGGACTATGTGATGTCACAATGACATCACAGTTCATTAACATACACAAAGAAACATGACTACACACTGCACTGCAAAGACAGATGGGTTTACTGGGACTATGACGTGTCTTTGACATGAAAGTTAACAATCACTACACAAACACAAAGCCAGAAAGGTTTGTTTGTAGCTTTAAGGTTATTTATATGATACATGTTAAAATTGTTTGGGTTTATATATATATATTCTGGGTTCAGTCCTTTTTGTTGGGTTGTTTTCACTATGCTGACTAGGTTTTGGGTCACGCACTGCCAGCTAGCATCTGGGTTACTTTCACTGATAGTAGTAACAGAAGAAACACAAGTAAGATAATGCACCCATATCAATATCACCAAGTGTAGTGTCATAATGAATGCCTTTAATCAGCTGCCACTGCACTTGCTGTGTGGGAATCTTTGTTGATTACACTGGAATTGATGTAGTGATCATTCCATGTTTGACTGAAAGTGAAGCCATATAATGTCAGAATGAGGAGATGACCAGGTACAGCTTCTTTTTCTGACACTTTGCAAACACAAATATTATCACAGGCTTATTTTCTGTATTAGCAATTTACCTTTCGGCACATCCATTACTCATGACCTTCACCTTAATTTAAAGAGGTTCATTCCTGTGCATCAAGCAGGTACAGTTGAACTTTATTTATGTTCACTGATCAATGTTTGTACTCCATTCATATGGATTTGTTTTACCATTTCATAAATGTTTTGAAGCATCAAGAGTTTTGGTTGAACAGACTTTCATTGGAGGGACAGAAATCTCACAGATTTAAATAAAAATAGCTTCATTTGTGTTCTGAAGATGAATGAAAGTCTTACGGGTTTGGAATGACATAAGGGAGAGTAAATGACAATTTACATTTTTGAACTATTCCTTAACTATCCCTGTTGTAGTGCTACAGTATTAATTGGATTAGGGCTGGTGTCAGAAGCATGTGACTGCCTTCAGATCTTCTTTGCAGGTTTTCAATAACTTAGTACCGTAAGATTTCAATGAAACATCTTCGCTGGTAATAGAGAAACAATACCTGCCCTTCATTAAAGAGGCCTCTGAGGGGTGGCAACTAAGCAGTTGAGCAAAAAAAAAAAAAAAAAAAGTAACCATGTTAATATCTTGTATTTAATATTCTGAAGTGCATTAAAACAATGTGAACAGCAATACACTTATCTTGCCAACAATGCAGATACTACAATTGAAGGGATAGTTCACCCAAAAATGAAAATTCTGTCATAATTTACTCACTCTCAAGTTGTTCCAAACCTGTATGAGTTTCTTTCTTCTGCTGAACACAAAGGAAGATTGAAGAATGTTGGAAACTAGACAGTCGACGATAGCCATTAACTTCCATAGTAGGAAAACAAATATTAATCTGGAAGTTAATGGCTACCGTCGGCTGTTTGACTACCAACACTCTTCACTCTTCTTTTGTGTTCAGCAGAAGAAAGAAACTCATACAGGTTTGGAACACCTTGAGAGTGAGTAAATTATGACAGAATTTTCATTTTTGGGTGAACTATCCCTTTGAAACTAATAATAATAATAACAATTGATTGTCAACGAGATTACATCACAGCATCAATCGACAGTGCAAGAGATCAACAATACCATATTTTGTAAACAGGGCACAGCGATAAATAATAAACAAGAAAAAAAAAACCTATATGAGAGGAAAAGAATCATTAGTTACCAGGAAGAATTTGTATAAAGGTGTGTGCTGCAACGATGCAAAGTCCAGTTCACAGTTATTGCATTGGTGGAAAATGACAACAAACAACAAATTGGTGGTAAAAACAACAACAACAACAACAAATGAGAAATCAGCTACATTGATAACAGAAACTGGAACATCTCATTGGAAACCAGTCACATCAACAAAGAAGTTAAGGGTAAATAACCCAGAAGACAGCAAGGAGTTTCAAAGGGATAGTTCACCCAAAAATGAAAATTCTGTCATAATTTACTCACTCTCAAGTTGTTCCAAACCTGTATGAGTTTCTTTCTTCTGCTGAACACAAAGGAAGATTGAAGAATGTTGGAAACTAGACAGTCGACGATAGCCATTGACTTCCATAGTAGGAAAACAAATATTAATCTGGAAGTTAATGGCTACCGTCGACTGTTTGACTACCAACACTCTTCACTCTTCTTTTGTGTTCAGCAGAAGAAAGAAACTCATACAGGTTTGGAACACCTTGAGAGTGAGTAAATTATGACAGAATTTTCATTTTTGGGTGAACTATCCCTTTGAAACTAATAATAATAATAACAATTGATTGTCAACGAGATTACATCACAGCATCGATCGACAGTGCAAGAGATCAACAATACCATATTTTGTAAACGGCACAGCGATAAATAATAAACAAGAAAAAAAAATGTATATGAGAGGAAAAGAATCATTAGTTAGCAGGAACAATTTGTGTAATGGTGTGTGCTGCAACGATGCAAAGTCCAGTTCACAGTTATTGCATTGGTGGAAAATGACAAAAAAACAAAAACAAATTGGTGGTAAAACCAACAACAAATGAGAAATCAGCTACATTGATAACAGAAACTGGAACATCTCATTGGAAACCAGTCACATCAACAAAGAAGTGAAGGGTAAATAACCCAGAAGACAGCAAGGAGACAACATTTAAAAATAATAAAATAAGCTAAAACAGTGTTACAAAATGTAAAAGCTTATGGCTGCATTTCATGAACAGCACTCATGCACTTTCATACTGACTTCTCCTTTTGGCTGTTATACCTCTGTTTCTCACAAAATCCCTAATGTTTTGTACTGACCGGTTTTGTAGCACATGCTCTTCAGCAGATTTGCATTGAAGACACTCAGATTTTGTCGCCAAATGACCTTTGGCTATGTGGATTTTAAAATGCCGCATCACAGCAGCAACTTCTGCTTTTGACCATATTCTTTTCTTCCCCCGATGTTCAACACTTTCAGTCACTAAAAACAAGAAAGATAAAAACAAGAAAACATTGCAATGTGAAATGTTTAATTTTAAAAAATCAGTTACAAGCTACAAACATTTACAATTTAGTTCACAAAATATTACAAAATGCATGTAATTTTGATAATACATGCATTTCTATGACATTTTATGAACAAAAATAGACTAGAATCAACATGAATTGTTTTTGCCTCAACAGAGCCAAGTCTGAAAGTTTAAAGATTGTTAATTGACATGATGCCATAGACAGTAAAAGAAATGGACACAGTGGATTCAACAGAGAAAAGTGAAGCCCATTAGAAGTACTCCTTTCCTGATCGCTGAGTGTACTGCACAGACTCAAACTGAGCTTGACGATGTAGATGTGACGTGAGCAACTTTTCGGTCTTTTAGTAGCTGTGCCAAGAGAAATCTGAATCATTCCCCTCCGAAACTTGCAGAGATGCAGAGCGTTAGTAGGAGGTGTCCATGAGCTAGCAGCAACTTTCGTGATTCGAACCGAATCATGGGTTTGGCGTAACAGCCAAAATGCCTCCACGTTGTGCATTAAAATGGTTAAATCCACAGCTAGCCGTGGATTATCCCTTGCTTATTTTAATTTATTGAAATATGCTGTTGCTTGTGGTTTGATTATTTTTTCTTATTTTCTTTGTTTTTACTTGACAGTAGTCCTTTTTCCCCCTGAACATATCAAACCATGCCGAAACCATGCCCCTAAAACTGACAAAGCCAAACCGTGAGTAATTTTAACTGTTACACCCCAATTTTACGGTAGCCCAGTAAGAAATCATAAAAAAATGAAACAAGTCACAACACATGCAAGTTACTTTACTTCCTAAATGAATACGGACCCAAGTCAAAGTTGCTTTCACATTCTATAGTACTACACAACTATAGTGATCATACTGCCAGCTCCTACAGGCAGTCTTGGGTACAGTACCTTGGCATACACTCACCTAAAGGATTATTAGGAACACCATACTAATACTGTGTTTGACCCCCTTTCGCCTTAATTCTACGTGGCATTGATTCAACAAGGTGCTGAAAGCATTCTTTAGAAATGTTGGCCCATATTGATAGGATAGCATCTTGCAGTTGATGGAGATTTGTGGGATGCACATCCAGGGCACGAAGCTCCCGTTCCGCCACATCCCAAAGATGCTCTATTGGGTTGAGATCTGGTGACTGTGGGGGCCATTTTAGTAAAGTGAACTCATTGTCATGTTCAAGAAACCAATTTGAAATGATTCGAGCTTTGTGACATGGTGCATTATCCTGCTGGAAGTAGCCATCAGAGGATGGGTACATGGTGGCCATAAAGGGATGGACATGGTCAGAAACAATGCTCAGGTAGGCCGTGGCATTTAAACGATGCCCAATTGGCACTAAGGGGCCTAAAGTGTGCCAAGAAAACATTCCCCACACCATTACACCACCACCACCACCCTGCACAGTGGTAACAAGGCATGATGGATCCATGTTCTCATTCTGTTTACGCCAAATTCTGACACTACCATCTGAATGTCTCTACAGAAATCGAGACTCATCAGACCAGGCAACATTTTTCCAGTCTTCAACTGTCCAACTTTGGTGAGCTCTTGCTAATTGTAGCCACTTTTTCCTATTTGTAGTGGAGATGAGTGGTACCCGGTGGGGTCTTCTGCTGTTGTAGCCCATCCACCTCAAGGTTGTGTGTGTTGTGGCTTCACAAATGCTTTGCTGCATACCTCGGTTGTAACGAGTGGTTATTTCAGTCAAAGTTGCTCTTCTATCAGCTTGAATCAGTCGGCCCATTCTCCTCTGACCTCTAGCATCAACAAGGCATTTTCGCCCACAGGACTGCCGCATACTGGATGTTTTTCCCTTTTCATACCATTCTTTGTAAACCCTAGAAATGGTTGTGCGTGAAAATCCCAGTAACTGAGCAGATTGTGAAATACTCAGACCGGCCCGTCTGGCACCAACAACCATGCCACGCTCAAAATTGCTTAAATCACCTTTCTTTCCCATTCTGACATTCAGTTTGGAGTTCAGGAGATTGTCTTGACCAGGACCACACTCCTAAATGCATTGAAGCAACTGCCATGTGATTGGTTGATTAGATAATTGCATTGAGAAATTGAACAGGTGTTCCTAATAATCCTTTAGGTGAGTGTACTTCTCAGTCCAAACACCACTACCTTATAATGTATCATTTTTCTTTATACCATTAAAATAATTACCTCCATTCTGGCAGGCTTCTTGTATTGATGACATTTCATTTTGTCTGCCAAATGAACTGGTGCCATCAGGTTCATCATCTGCATCATCTTCAGTATCGGTCAACTGGATCTGATCTGAAATCATAACGTTAATTAAGTGTAATACTCTTGTATGGAAATGTTGAGATTGGTATTGGAATAACACCTATGCAATAGATATATAAAATACCTTCAATTTGAATCTCATCGAGTGACTTTCCCTGGATGTTTCCAAGACAACCTTTGTCCATTGCTAAAAGTAGCTTCGAGATTTTCGCAAGCTGAATTGTTGCCTCAGGCAGTCTGTAGTGATCACGGTGGACACGTATATCATGCCCGAGAAAGTCAGCCACCTGATCCAACTCGTTGTCTTTGAGGTTTAAAATTTGCGAAAGGGTTGCAACATGTTTCCTAAGCTGGGTTGAGCGTAGATATTCAGGTTTTTTGGCTCCACACTTTTCTGCATGAAGTCTCAAGCTGTCTTGACCTCTGTAATAACTTGAACATTTTGGTCTAGCAAAGAGAAAGATATTGGCATCCTGTACACCACATTCCATTCTTCTGCTGACTAATAGATTCAGCGATTTCACCATTTGTGGTGTAAGGAGGACAGCCACCTTTCGTCCACGTTTGCCCCGGATTTCTACCCGAGTGAAGTGCTCACAAAGTTTCTTTTCAAACTTAGTTAATCCCAAGGACACATCAACATGGAGTACGCTTTTGTCTCTAGCAATGAAGTTCTTCAAGTGCATTTTTGACACCTCCCCTGCACGCCTTCGATTAAAAACTATAGTCTGAACAAGAGTGGCTTTTGCAAGGTCAGCGTAACTTTGGGGAGATGCTTCTTTCTTCAGTTTGTCAAAGGCAGCATTTGCAGACTGTTCGAGGTGAGTATGAAGAAGTTGCACATCCTGGGTAAAAGGCAAGGTCGATGGTTTGTTGAATTTATTCTCACTAAGTGTGTTCAGGGCAGAGTGTGATACAAGCTCACACCATTTTGTGGAGTACAGTGACTTGAAAGCTTCAGTTGATTTGATCAAGCCCTCATTTTCTGTCATCAAAGCCCTACAGTGAATTATGTCAGCTATTTTCTGTAGAGAATGCCCTATTTTTAGAGCAAGACTTGGTGCTGTGTAAGAGTTGTTTTCTTCATCAAAACCAGACACTTTTTTCACAGCTTTGACAACTTTGTGAAAATTTCCAGGCTTAACAGCATCTTCAATGGTGTATAACGAATCACCACGCAAAACCAACAACACACGTGCAAGTTCCCTTAACTTCTGACGAATATACTCATATTTTGTAGTATCAGATCCATGCTTGTTGTACAGAGATTGTGCCAGCTGCAAAATGCTGAAGTCATTACGAACAACTGTTGTTATATCATCCAGTCTCATTGGGTCAAGAAGCTTCCAAACCCCTTGAGAAATACTTTCAGAGAACACAGACTGAGCAGTTGAGGCCAAGCCCAAGACTTTGGGCTTTGCAAACCCACCGGAAGCCTGTTCTGGCATGAAGTGGCATCTGCGAGAGTGCCGCCACAATTCTTTGCGGGAAAACATTCCTTTACAATAGACACAGTGAATAAATTTAGACTGCTTAGAAGTTCTTTTTAATTTGATTTGCCCGGTTCCTGTTTTGAGAACAACTACATTGTGTTGAAAGTTACCACGATTACGTAATTTCTCCAGAAGTCGTCGTCTTTTTACTGAACGTTTTGGAAAACTGAGAGCCTCCATCACTTCTGCTTCTGTCTTGTGTGTCTCTAGATGTCTGGCAAGTTTAGACTGAGGCTTTTGACAAACGTAACAGTAGTTTATACCTTTAACACCTGCTTTGTCATCTGTTGTTTCATCTGGGTTTTTTTTTCTAGTATCAAATGTTTCAATATTCCCTGAGAGGGGACCCTGGGACAGAGTAGAGACCTCCAGAGACCTTGCATCCGAATCAGATTCGGAACTATCAGAGTTGCTGTCTGGTAAATAATCCTTATCTTCATGCATGTCCTCATCTGATTCACTATCATCCTCTGAGCTGAAATCATGTTTATCCTAAAAATAGAATACATGTTAAACTAACAGTATTTTTTTTTAAATAACAAATGTAATGGTACCTACAAAAGTAAATCTGACATACCTCAGGAAATGCTTGCTTGAGACAACCCTTGTGCCACACACCAGAACAAACTGAAAGACAACAGTCAGTTAATATAAATTAATATATCTACACTAAAACACATTTAGCTATTTTTCAGTATTAGAATCATAAAAATGCATTTTTAAAATAAATCATTATTCACTAAATAATCTTCATTAAACAATTTCATTCATTTTAAAAAGTGAGACAAAATTAATTTAAAGGGAATGCACGTAAAGTTCCTGATTAATATTGAGCATGATTGGTATTCAAAATTCTAAGCAAAAGCTCCAGTCTCCTAGCCTGACTACGTCAGACTTCGTACTTCCGCTCAATTTCAGTTCGCTTCTGTACTCAGTCTGAGATAGCGACCTATCTCTCAGTTTTCCTCCCGACTGAATACAGTCGGCCAATCAACGAACAGAGGGCGGGCTGAGAGCCGTGATGTAGACGCTAAGCGCCGAGTTTAAGATAGGTTAGTGAAATTGAAAACGACCGTGGATATGGAGACACGGGATGCAATTCGCTCTGTTGTGGAGAATATTCCTGGCAGGGGCGTAGGAATGAGTTTAACATTGGGGGGGGACACATAACGGAAACCTGACAGATCCGTTAATGTTTTGAACAGAAATGTGTCATAAATTTACTACACTGCAAAACATTCACCAACATACTTTATTCTACTAAAAAGATACATTTGTAAAGATAAAGGAAAACACATTTTGAATGGCAGTAATTAGGCTAACTGATAAATATCAAATCAATTCTTTAATTGCAGGCCTAATCAGGGGTTAAATTGGGATTTAAAAAAATAAATAAACCATTAAATGGCACTTTCTGGAGACTTTTGTGCAAAGAAATATATATATATAAAAAAGGTAGGTCTAGCAAGTCTTATATTTCTGTAACTCACACAGATCAAATACAAATATGCTGACTGAATAGATTGCTAGTTTATTTTGAGTAGCCAGCTAGCAGTTCTATTGGCAGTTTGCAGTTTGCTGATAATCCGGTGTCTGAAGTAAAATGCTCAAAACATCTCCTGAGAAAAATCACATGGTCAAACTAGTCTTGGTTATTTAATTTTGATTTAGTCTTATTTTCCTTACCTTGTCATTCAAGGCCAGGGCACTTTTTGTACATTTCTGGAACTTTTGCGCGCTTCCACATCCCGCGCAACTACGGATCTCCCAGATCTATGATCTATATTCATTATATATTGCTGTGTACATTTATCCGTGTCACCTAGATGCGCGTGCGCGAGGGAAGCGCGATCATGGTCGACTGACAACGAGATGAAGCAGCTGAACAAGAATACGGCTTTCTGAACAATATTCTGAACAAGAATATTGTTCTCATCTCAGCTCAGCCGAGACAAAATAGACACCATTTCAAATAGCTTTCATTTATTGTCAGAAATATGTTTTCAAAGCATCACTTTCATCAAATTTTATGTGACATAATTTCCAGTAGGCAACTGACTGCAAACAGGCACATGACAAGCATGCGAGTTAAAGATTTCAAATCAAATATTTTTCTCCGCGGTATAATTTTTGGGTGGGACAAATGCGACTGTCTCCAATTTTGGGGGGGGGACACGTCCCCCCCGGTTCCTATGCCCATGATTCCTGGCATTTGCAAACTGAAGCCCGAACAAGAAGAGTGTTTGTTAAACATTTTGAATGGAGGTGATGTTGTGGCCCTGTCGAGCTCGAACTGGCACCCTTTTGACAGTTCAGTGTCTCCTTTCTTTTCCAGTTCTTAAATATTTCCATGTCATGCTGTAATCTTGCAATTAAGTTGCAGCATTTCCGACAGACTCAAGATGAACAAAGAGCTGTGTTTAACAGAACTAATCCTAACTTTGACAGTTGGCTGCAAATATTTTCTTATTTCTCTCTACTGTTAAATATTAGAGGCACTAATTGTACCGTGGATGCATAGATTTACTTTACAAAGTCTGAAAAAGTCGTTCACAGCCATGTTCACTCCGGTGTTTCGCTCGGTGGTTTCGTTTTCGCATTATATATGTTTACAGCAGAGCATGTGAGCGGAGCGGTAATACTTCCTCCTGAGCGGAGAGCGCCTTTCTGAAGATTCTGCTCCGCTCGCTCCGTCCGCTCAGCGCCGCTCGCTCAACCCAGAATGCCCTATTGTGATTTGCTAGTTCGAGAATCGGTGAATTAGCTAAAGCAATAATGGGTTGGTTATGGAGTTCAAACATTGTTTTAAGGAAGTTGCGAGCCTTATGCATAAATGCCCAGTAAAAATCACAGTTAAGAACGAGCAGGGAGAAGAAATTGAAAGGGAGTGTGGAGAGACTGTGAGAGTTAGCAAAGATTCATATTGGAATCTAAAGCGTCACATTGCCAGAAAGCACGAGGATGTGCTACGCAAACATGGTAGTGCAGCAAAAGGTGAGCTATAGCCTATACCATTCGAAAATAAATTAATAGATAAATGGGTAAGGTAGGCTGTTGTACTGAGCCCCTCTCATGACATGAAGACAAAAATATATTGTAATATACAAATTACCCATGTCCCATGAATTAAGAATTCGTTCTTTCATTTAGGGTGGCCACGAATTAAATTCGTTTCCACAAATTCTTAAATCGTTCCCTGGTTTAGTAAATCGTGGCCATGTTGAACTAATTCGTAGGCTACTCTCGTTTTATTAAAACAAGGAAACAAATTATTACAACGTGGTCACGATTTACTAAACCATGGATCGAAATATTATATTGTTAATTTTGTATGATTTAAATAAAATGAGGAAATTAATTATTAAAACATGCTGACGTCAGGTTGGAACGAATTGTTAATTTGTTATGCAATCATCATATCAGTGCAACTAAAAATAACCTATAGCCAACACACAATATGAATTAGCCTACATAATTGTAGTTGATGTAGCCTATTTTTAAGTTGAAATTAGACAGCAGTTATTGAACCTAGGGCTGCACGATTAATCTAATTTTAATCACGATAACGATTTTGGCTTCCCACGATCAAATTCGCGTGATCGAGCGATATTTAAAATGCGTCAATCCGTTCTCAGAACGCTCCGTATCAAAGTTTTTTTTTTTTTTTTTTTGCAAAGCCAATCTAGCGCTCCCTAAACCACTGTCTGATCACGTGCCTCCATGAGCCACAGTGCACGAGAGAGACGTGTGTCTGCGCGCGAGTGACAGAGCACGAGAGACCGTTGCTGTGTCTGAAATCTCCCACTACTCACTATATAGTGGACTATATAGTGAGCTCACCATTTTGTAGTGCTGTCCGAATGTAAAGTGATGATTATTATACCCTATATAGTCCACTCAATGTATCCCAGAATGCATTTTGAAAAGTAGTGTACAACTGATGGTCACTAACCCAAGCCCTACATACCATCATGCATTGCACCAGCTGACAGATGATAGCACGTTTAAATAGTGCGACAGTAATGACGTAATAAACGGCGCCGAGAGACGATCGAGTAGTGTCCGAAAGTGGTGTTTCTACTATGCTTGGTGAGCTCACTATATAGTGCTCTACTCCCTACCCCCTACATAGGGGTTAGGGAGTAGTGGTTTGAGTGGAGATTTCGGACACAGCCCGTGTGTCCAAGAGCGCACTCGACAGTGTGCGAGCGTGCGACAGCGCGCGAGAGATACCGAGTGTGTCTGCGCGCGGGAGAGACCGAGTATCTGCGTGCGGGAGAGACCGAGTGTGAGCATTAGTAAATTGGTACTACATAGTAATATATAATTACTATATAAGAGGCATGGAAGTTCGATTAATGGACTCCAATAATCAGTACTACAAACGTCTTGTTTTGAACTATAGTTTTATACATAGAAATAATTCGAGCACATAAACTTTCATGTGGAAGATTAAATAAGATTCAATTCATGCAGTATGATTTCACAACCAATCACTGACACTGTACCACAACCAGGTTTTCAGATTCTTAAGCGTCAAACAACAATGACTCTGAATTTTATCCATTAATTGAACTTCCATAGTTCTGCCTTGAAATGTTCTCATTTGGTTACATTCTGTTATGGAATATTTGTTTTTTTATTGATTGTATATTTTGAGTTTTATTCACACCCATTATGCAGGTACAATGCAAGTTTATATTTTGCTTCCTAAAATATATTTACACAATGTAAAATAGTGCCTTGTTGAAGTTTTGCTACATTTTCTTTATTGTTTTATTTATTTTTATTTATTCTTTAAGGAGATGCACTGAATTTTGGTGAATAAGAGGACCTGTTTTATTTTGATGCACATACTTGTACATTAGCAGGAATGTAGCACAATATGGATGTGAAAGCAGTTATAATTAGCCTATGTGACAATAACATTTGTTTTGGTTAAAATCAACAAATAATCGTGATAATTAATCGTGATCTCAATATTGTTAAAAATAATCGTGATTATCATTTTGGCCATAATCGTGCAGCCCTAATTGAACCACTTGTTAAATTTAAATAAAACAAAAAAAACTGACCCGAATAATTAGGTAGGCCTATAATTTAGATGTAGGCAACAGAAAATGTACTGAATGCTATTATAATGTACACAAATTAGTTTTTACAGAAAAAACTGCTACCAATCAAAGGGAGATAAAGAATTTTTTTCCTCTCCTGCGTCCCCAGACTCCCCAGTTCTCTGTGTCTAATGCACGGAAGAAAGAATTAGATGACGCATTTTTTAAGATAGTTTACGTGGATTATGAACCTCTCACAAAAGGTGAACGTGAGGGTATGCGCCATTTTGTCAGCGTTGCCCAGCCCGGCTATACCACACCGTGCTACAGTACAGTACGTGACACTCTGATGCCAAATGCTCTTAGCGAGATGGAAGGCAGACTTAGAGAGCTGTTGCAGTTAGGAGATGGCTTTGTGCTTACTTTAGACATTTGGACAAACAGAAGAGGACACAGCTTTCTGGGTGTTGTGGCAAGTTTCATTGATGAAATGTTTAACAGTCACACTGTGCTGCTGTCCTGTGAACATCTTAAAGGACACCACACCGCTGAGAATATTTTTCATAAATATGAAAGTATTTTGCAACACTGGAATTTACAACGACGAGTTGTCAGGGTGGTGACTGACAGCGCAAGTAACATGGTAAAGGCTTTCGACCTCCCAGGGTTTGATGAAAGCTCAACTGAAGAGGAGGGTGAGGAAGAGGTCCTTGAGGAAGATAGCAGTGGCACAGAGGAAGGTCCACTTTCACCATTCCAGACAGATTTTGCGCAGATCATAGAAAACATGAGCGCCACATACATCACTGAATCTAATCTGCATATGCGATGCCCCATCCATTTACTGCAACTCGCCATAAAGGATGCAATAAACGGTCATGCTGATGTAGACAAAATGATCACACGAACGGCAAAACTTGTAAAGAGTATTAGAAAAAGCACCTTAAACACTGAGGAGGCTGATAAACTTAAAATTCCCGAGCACAGTAAGCTGACCATGAATGACGTACTTCATCTCCAAGCCCTGACTGAGGTGCTATTGCCTCTGGCAGAGCTTACAACTGCTATGCAAAAAGAGCTCGGAAACCTTGGCATGATTCTTCCAGCTGTAATGGAAATCAAACAGCTTTTGTCCAGTGTCCCTGACAACCGCTCCGTCAACATTCGTGCATTTGTGGAGACACTGTCAGATAATGTCTCTACTCGTTTTAACAGATTTTACTCTGACAAGCACCTTGTGTTGGCGGCTGTATTGGATCCACGTTTTAAAACTGAATGGATCATTAGAGATGGTACAGTGAGCAATCAACTCGTAGAGATTCGTGAAATGTTGGTAAAAGAGGCAGAATGCAGTGGTGTGGAGACTGCGGTGGACAGTGACTGAGGCTAGAAGCGCTCCCAAGAAGGCCCTCATTTTCGGCTCATATGAGAGCAACTCGAGTGTAGCTGACAGTGCCAGAGGTGAGATGGAGGAGTACCTGGGCTCAATGAGAAAAGGTCCACATGAAGATGTCCTAGGATTTTGGAAAACCAATGCTGGATCAATCCAGTGGTTCTTCCAGTGCTGAGCGCGTGTTTTCCGCCGCTGGATTACTGTCCCGGGCACACCGCATGAGCCTGAAACCTAATACTTTGTCCAAGCTAATGTTTCTAAAAGTAAATTCTAAAGTGATGTAAAGATTGAGACGTTTTTAAATAGACCGCAATTACCCGCAGTTTTGGTCTATTTAAACTTTAGAACGCGCGTTTCTTTTACTAATGCCAGTAAATCATCCAGGTGTGCTTTGATAAGATGTTGTTAAGTGCATTTCACCTGTGTGTGCTTTTATGAGCATGATAGTCCAGATGTGTTTTGTGAAGTTCTACATGCATTTCATCTTGTTTGTGTGTGTGTGTGTGTGTGTGTGTGCGTGCGTGCGCGTTTTAATATGCCTGTTTTGCAACTGCAGTTATGTTCACGGAAATAAAATAACGAAAATCAAATATACCTTTTCAGTTATTGCATTTAATAGGCAAGTTTGCCAAAGGGCTAGACATGTTTTTTAATTAAGTTAATTTAATGCATTTAAATGAATAAAAAGAACAGACTTTTATTCAGAATCACCAGTAAATAACTTCTATTTACAATCCTAGCTACTGTAATTTATACATTTATTCCAGATATTCATTACAAAGTACAAACAGAAGGCAAGTAACCTACAGAAACATTTATGTCTGAGCGGGATTTGTTTTACCGGTGAGTGTGAGCGATTCATCAGTGGAGCGTTCGCTTGGGACGCGAGCGACTGAGTGGAGCATACGCGCATAGAGCGGAATATTGAGCTGAGCGTTACACCGCTCTGCTTCGCTCACATGCTCTGGTTTACAGAGGAAGTTAGATGCGGCTGAGCTGGCGCGTCATAACCAAACGATATGTGATTGGCTTATGGGTAACCAATGATTTTATACTTTTTATTCATTGCGTTATGGAGTCTGTGATGTCTTTATATCTCATCGTTTTTATAGGTTTTAGTTTATATATTTTATAATGTAATAATTACACAGCTAATCTCCGAATTAATGTAGAGACAAAGTTGTATAGTTTACTGTACATTTTTAAATACTTGGTTCATTGGCATCTTTTTATGAATAAAGGTCAGTTTCACTGATACTAATACAGCTATTGATGTCTGGATAAAAAATTATAGATGCAAAGGGTTAACTCCATATTAAACCCTACGGATCAGGAATGGGATGTAATTTAAGTTTATGTACATGTATAGGCAAACGTCCCAAAACGTTTGGCAATATAGTGTATGCAAGTATGCATGTATTTACTCACCTTTACATTTGAAACCAATCCACTTAAGAGCAGACATCCCAGATCCCAGGCATACTGTGCATTTGTCCAGGCATGACACAGTTGCATGGACCAAGTCATGTTTGTGACACTATTTAGTAGGAAGGAAGAGGAGTGGGATAGACCGTAATTTAGCTTCTACTTTTTTTTTAAACAAAAGTATATACAAATAATTTATATACTTATTTACTATTATTTATTTTCTATTTTGCAGATTTAAAATTAACACACTTGAATTTTCACAAACCAAAAGCATAGTGCTTGCCAAACTGTGGGGCACAGAGGTATTGACAGCAATTGTAGCTGCTCCTGTGTTGACAGTTCTCTTACAAAACTACACAATACCTGTTCTGCACTTGCTTCTGCCAAACAGGGAGTTTTGTCTGCAACATCTGTATTCATCTGTAAAGGAGAATGAAAATAAATACCGTTGTAGACATTTGCTGGAGATAAAGAAGCTGCTACTGTGTCGTCAGTTTAACAATCTCATGCCTATTGTTTCCTACATAACTAACACTACAGTGTCCTAGTAAACCGTTCTGTCCTCACAATGCAGTGTTTTCAGTTTAACACAATCTCATGCCTATTGTTTCCTACATAACTAACACTACAGTGTCCTAGTAAACCGTTCTGTCCTCACAATGCAGTGTTTTCAGTTTAACACAATCTCATGCCTATTGTTTCCTACATAACTAACACTACAGTGTCCTAGTAAACCGTTCTGTCCTCACAATGCAGTGTTTTCAGTTTAACACAATCTCATGCCTATTGTTTCCTACATAACTAACACTACAGTGTCCTAGTAAACCGTTCCGTCCTCACAATGCAGTGTTTTCAGTTTAACACAATCTCATGCCTATTGTTTCCTACATAACTAACACTACAGTGTCCTAGTAAACCGTTCTGTCCTCACAATGCAGTGTTTTCAGTTTAACACAATCTCATGCCTATTGTTTCCTACATAACTAACACTACAGTGTCCTAGTAAACCGTTCTGTCCTCACAATGCAGTGTTTTCAGTTTAACACAATCTCATGCCTATTGTTTCCTACATAACTAACACTACAGTGTCCTAGTAAACCGTTCCGTCCTCACAATGCAGTGTGTTTTCAGTTTAACACAATCTCATGCCTATTGTTTCCTACATAACTAACACTACAGTGTCCTAGTAAACCGTTCTGTCCTCACAATGCAGTGTTTTCAGTTTAACACAATCTCATGCCTATTGTTTCCTACATAACTAACACACTACAGTGTCCTAGTAAACCGTTCCGTCCTCACAATGCAGTGTGTTTTCAGTTTAACACAATCTCATGCCTATTGTTTCCTACATAACTAACACACTACAGTGTCCTAGTAAACCGTTCTGTCCTCACAATGCAGTGTGTTTTCAGTTTAACACAATCTCATGCCTATTGTTTCCTACATAACTAACACTACAGTGTCCTAGTAAACCGTTCTGTCCTCACAATGCAGTGTGTTTTCAGTTTAACACAATCTCATGCCTATTGTTTCCTACATAACTAACACTACAGTGTCCTAGTAAACCGTACCGTCCTCACAATGCAGTGTGTTTTCAGTTTAACACAATCTCATGCCTATTGTTTCCTACATAACTAACACACTACAGTGTCCTAGTAAACCGTTCCGTCCTCACAATGCAGTGTGTTTTCAGGTTCACACAGTGCTTGGCTCTACATCAAGTCTCTATATCAACTTTCCACTTTGTAGATGTATAATAAGCACACTTGACTATAATGAACATACATTAATCAAAAAAATACACCTAGAATAAATGTTAATGTCTCTTACAAAACTACACAATACCTGTTCTGCACTTGCTTCTGCCAAACAGGGAGTTTTGTCTGCAACATCTGTATTCATCTGTAAAGGAGAGAATGAAAATAAATACCGTTGTAGACATTTGCTGGAGATAAAGAAGCTGCTACTGTGTCGTCAGTTTAACAATCTCATGCCTATTGTTTCCTACATAACTAACACTACAGTGTCCTAGTAAACCGTTCTGTCCTCACAATGCAGTGTGTTTTCAGTTTAACACAATCTCATGCCTATTGTTTCCTACATAACTAACACTACAGTGTCCTAGTAAACCGTTCTGTCCTCACAATGCAGTGTGTTTTCAGTTTAACACAATCTCATGCCTATTGTTTCCTACATAACTAACACTACAGTGTCCTAGTAAACCGTTCCGTCCTCACAATGCAGTGTGTTTTCAGTTTAACACAATCTCATGCCTATTGTTTCCTACATAACTAACACTACAGTGTCCTAGTAAACCGTTCTGTCCTCACAATGCAGTGTTTTCAGTTTAACACAATCTCATGCCTATTGTTTCCTACATAACTAACACTACAGTGTCCTAGTAAACCGTTCTGTCCTCACAATGCAGTGTTTTCAGTTTAACACAATCTCATGCCTATTGTTTCCTACATAACTAACACACTACAGTGTCCTAGTAAACCGTTCCGTCCTCACAATGCAGTGTGTTTTCAGGTTCACACAGTGCTTGGCTCTACATCAAGTCTCTATATCAACTTTCCACTTTGTAGATGTATAATAAGCACACTTGACTATAATGAACATACATTAATCAAAAAAATACACCTAGAATAAATGTTAATGTCTCTTACAAAACTACACAATACCTGTTCTGCACTTGCTTCTGCCAAACAGGGAGTTTTGTCTGCAACATCTGTATTCATCTGTAAAGGAGAGAATGAAAATAAATACCGTTGTAGACATTTGCTGGAGATAAAGAAGCTGCTACTGTGTCGTCAGTTTAACAATCTCATGCCTATTGTTTCCTACATAACTAACACTACAGTGTCCTAGTAAACCGTTCTGTCCTCACAATGCAGTGTGTTTTCAGTTTAACACAATCTCATGCCTATTGTTTCCTACATAACTAACACTACAGTGTCCTAGTAAACCGTTCCGTCCTCACAATGCAGTGTGTTTTCAGTTTAACACAATCTCATGCCTATTGTTTCCTACATAACTAACACTACAGTGTCCTAGTAAACCGTTCTGTCCTCACAATGCAGTGTTTTCAGTTTAACACAATCTCATGCCTATTGTTTCCTACATAACTAACACTACAGTGTCCTAGTAAACCGTTCTGTCCTCACAATGCAGTGTGTTTTCAGTTTAACACAATCTCATGCCTATTGTTTCCTACATAACTAACACTACAGTGTCCTAGTAAACCGTTCTGTCCTCACAATGCAGTGTTTTCAGTTTAACACAATCTCATGCCTATTGTTTCCTACATAACTAACACACTACAGTGTCCTAGTAAACCGTTCCGTCCTCACAATGCAGTGTGTTTTCAGGTTCACACAGTGCTTGGCTCTACATCAAGTCTCTATATCAACTTTCCACTTTGTAGATGTATAATAAGCACACTTGACTATAATGAACATACATTAATCAAAAAAATACACCTAGAATAAATGTTAATGTCTCTTACAAAACTACACAATACCTGTTCTGCACTTGCTTCTGCCAAACAGGGAGTTTTGTCTGCAACATCTGTATTCATCTGTAAAGGAGAGAATGAAAATAAATACCGTTGTAGACATTTGCTGGAGATAAAGAAGCTGCTACTGTGTCGTCAGTTTAACAATCTCATGCCTATTGTTTCCTACATAACTAACACTACAGTGTCCTAGTAAACCGTTCTGTCCTCACAATGCAGTGTGTTTTCAGTTTAACACAATCTCATGCCTATTGTTTCCTACATAACTAACACTACAGTGTCCTAGTAAACCGTTCTGTCCTCACAATGCAGTGTGTTTTCAGTTTAACACAATCTCATGCCTATTGTTTCCTACATAACTAACACTACAGTGTCCTAGTAAACCGTTCCTTCCTCACAATGCAGTGTGTTTTCAGTTTAACACAATCTCATGCCTATTGTTTCCTACATAACTAACACTACAGTGTCCTAGTAAACCGTTCTGTCCTCACAATGCAGTGTTTTCAGTTTAACACAATCTCATGCCTATTGTTTCCTACATAACTAACACTACAGTGTCCTAGTAAACCGTTCTGTCCTCACAATGCAGTGTGTTTTCAGTTTAACACAATCTCATGCCTATTGTTTCCTACATAACTAACACTACAGTGTCCTAGTAAACCGTTCTGTCCTCACAATGCAGTGTTTTCAGTTTAACACAATCTCATGCCTATTGTTTCCTACATAACTAACACTACAGTGTCCTAGTAAACCGTTCCTTCCTCACAATGCAGTGTTTTCAGTTTAACACAATCTCATGCCTATTGTTTCCTACATAACTAACACTACAGTGTCCTAGTAAACCGTTCTGTCCTCACAATGCAGTGTTTTCAGTTTAACACAATCTCATGCCTATTGTTTCCTACATAACTAACACTACAGTGTCCTAGTAAACCGTTCTGTCCTCACAATGCAGTGTGTTTTCAGTTTAACACAATCTCATGCCTATTGTTTCCTACATAACTAACACTACAGTGTCCTAGTAAACCGTTCTGTCCTCACAATGCAGTGTTTTCAGTTTAACACAATCTCATGCCTATTGTTTCCTACATAACTAACACTACAGTGTCCTAGTAAACCTTTCCTTCCTCACAATGCAGTGTTTTCAGTTTAACACAATCTCATGCCTATTGTTTCCTACATAACTAACACTACAGTGTCCTAGTAAACCGTTCTGTCCTCACAATGCAGTGTGTTTTCAGTTTAACACAATCTCATGCCTATTGTTTCCTACATAACTAACACTACAGTGTCCTAGTAAACCGTTCCTTCCTCACAATGCAGTGTTTTCAGTTTAACACAATCTCATGCCTATTGTTTCCTACATAACTAACACTACAGTGTCCTAGTAAACCTTTCCTTCCTCACAATGCAGTGTTTTCAGTTTAACACAATCTCATGCCTATTGTTTCCTACATAACTAACACTACAGTGTCCTAGTAAACCGTTCCTTCCTCACAATGCAGTGTTTTCAGTTTAACACAATCTCATGCCTATTGTTTCCTACATAACTAACACTACAGTGTCCTAGTAAACCGTTCTGTCCTCACAATGCAGTGTTTTCAGTTTAACACAATCTCATGCCTATTGTTTCCTACATAACTAACACTACAGTGTCCTAGTAAACCGTTCTGTCCTCACAATGCAGTGTTTTCAGTTTAACACAATCTCATGCCTATTGTTTCCTACATAACTAACACTACAGTGTCCTAGTAAACCGTTCCGTCCTCACAATGCAGTGTGTTTTCAGTTTAACACAATCTCATGCCTATTGTTTCCTACATAACTAACACTACAGTGTCCTAGTAAACCGTTCTGTCCTCACAATGCAGTGTTTTCAGTTTAACACAATCTCATGCCTATTGTTTCCTACATAACTAACACACTACAGTGTCCTAGTAAACCGTTCCGTCCTCACAATGCAGTGTGTTTTCAGTTTAACACAATCTCATGCCTATTGTTTCCTACATAACTAACACACTACAGTGTCCTAGTAAACCGTTCTGTCCTCACAATGCAGTGTGTTTTCAGTTTAACACAATCTCATGCCTATTGTTTCCTACATAACTAACACTACAGTGTCCTAGTAAACCGTTCTGTCCTCACAATGCAGTGTTTTCAGTTTAACACAATCTCATGCCTATTGTTTCCTACATAACTAACACACTACAGTGTCCTAGTAAACCGTTCTGTCCTCACAATGCAGTGTGTTTTCAGTTTAACACAATCTCATGCCTATTGTTTCCTACATAACTAACACTACAGTGTCCTAGTAAACCGTACCGTCCTCACAATGCAGTGTGTTTTCAGTTTAACACAATCTCATGCCTATTGTTTCCTACATAACTAACACACTACAGTGTCCTAGTAAACCGTTCCGTCCTCACAATGCAGTGTGTTTTCAGGTTCACACAGTGCTTGGCTCTACATCAAGTCTCTATATCAACTTTCCACTTTGTAGATGTATAATAAGCACACTTGACTATAATGAACATACATTAATCAAAAAAATACACCTAGAATAAATGTTAATGTCTCTTACAAAACTACACAATACCTGTTCTGCACTTGCTTCTGCCAAACAGGGAGTTTTGTCTGCAACATCTGTATTCATCTGTAAAGGAGAGAATGAAAATAAATACCGTTGTAGACATTTGCTGGAGATAAAGAAGCTGCTACTGTGTCGTCAGTTTAACAATCTCATGCCTATTGTTTCCTACATAACTAACACTACAGTGTCCTAGTAAACCGTTCTGTCCTCACAATGCAGTGTGTTTTCAGTTTAACACAATCTCATGCCTATTGTTTCCTACATAACTAACACTACAGTGTCCTAGTAAACCGTTCTGTCCTCACAATGCAGTGTGTTTTCAGTTTAACACAATCTCATGCCTATTGTTTCCTACATAACTAACACTACAGTGTCCTAGTAAACCGTTCCGTCCTCACAATGCAGTGTGTTTTCAGTTTAACACAATCTCATGCCTATTGTTTCCTACATAACTAACACTACAGTGTCCTAGTAAACCGTTCTGTCCTCACAATGCAGTGTTTTCAGTTTAACACAATCTCATGCCTATTGTTTCCTACATAACTAACACTACAGTGTCCTAGTAAACCGTTCTGTCCTCACAATGCAGTGTGTTTTCAGTTTAACACAATCTCATGCCTATTGTTTCCTACATAACTAACACTACAGTGTCCTAGTAAACCGTTCTGTCCTCACAATGCAGTGTTTTCAGTTTAACACAATCTCATGCCTATTGTTTCCTACATAACTAACACACTACAGTGTCCTAGTAAACCGTTCCGTCCTCACAATGCAGTGTGTTTTCAGGTTCACACAGTGCTTGGCTCTACATCAAGTCTCTATATCAACTTTCCACTTTGTAGATGTATAATAAGCACACTTGACTATAATGAACATACATTAATCAAAAAAATACACCTAGAATAAATGTTAATGTCTCTTACAAAACTACACAATACCTGTTCTGCACTTGCTTCTGCCAAACAGGGAGTTTTGTCTGCAACATCTGTATTCATCTGTAAAGGAGAGAATGAAAATAAATACCGTTGTAGACATTTGCTGGAGATAAAGAAGCTGCTACTGTGTCGTCAGTTTAACAATCTCATGCCTATTGTTTCCTACATAACTAACACTACAGTGTCCTAGTAAACCGTTCTGTCCTCACAATGCAGTGTGTTTTCAGTTTAACACAATCTCATGCCTATTGTTTCCTACATAACTAACACTACAGTGTCCTAGTAAACCGTTCCGTCCTCACAATGCAGTGTGTTTTCAGTTTAACACAATCTCATGCCTATTGTTTCCTACATAACTAACACTACAGTGTCCTAGTAAACCGTTCTGTCCTCACAATGCAGTGTTTTCAGTTTAACACAATCTCATGCCTATTGTTTCCTACATAACTAACACTACAGTGTCCTAGTAAACCGTTCTGTCCTCACAATGCAGTGTGTTTTCAGTTTAACACAATCTCATGCCTATTGTTTCCTACATAACTAACACTACAGTGTCCTAGTAAACCGTTCTGTCCTCACAATGCAGTGTTTTCAGTTTAACACAATCTCATGCCTATTGTTTCCTACATAACTAACACACTACAGTGTCCTAGTAAACCGTTCCGTCCTCACAATGCAGTGTGTTTTCAGGTTCACACAGTGCTTGGCTCTACATCAAGTCTCTATATCAACTTTCCACTTTGTAGATGTATAATAAGCACACTTGACTATAATGAACATACATTAATCAAAAAAATACACCTAGAATAAATGTTAATGTCTCTTACAAAACTACACAATACCTGTTCTGCACTTGCTTCTGCCAAACAGGGAGTTTTGTCTGCAACATCTGTATTCATCTGTAAAGGAGAGAATGAAAATAAATACCGTTGTAGACATTTGCTGGAGATAAAGAAGCTGCTACTGTGTCGTCAGTTTAACAATCTCATGCCTATTGTTTCCTACATAACTAACACTACAGTGTCCTAGTAAACCGTTCTGTCCTCACAATGCAGTGTGTTTTCAGTTTAACACAATCTCATGCCTATTGTTTCCTACATAACTAACACTACAGTGTCCTAGTAAACCGTTCTGTCCTCACAATGCAGTGTGTTTTCAGTTTAACACAATCTCATGCCTATTGTTTCCTACATAACTAACACTACAGTGTCCTAGTAAACCGTTCTGTCCTCACAATGCAGTGTTTTCAGTTTAACACAATCTCATGCCTATTGTTTCCTACATAACTAACACTACAGTGTCCTAGTAAACCGTTCTGTCCTCACAATGCAGTGTGTTTTCAGTTTAACACAATCTCATGCCTATTGTTTCCTACATAACTAACACTACAGTGTCCTAGTAAACCGTTCTGTCCTCACAATGCAGTGTTTTCAGTTTAACACAATCTCATGCCTATTGTTTCCTACATAACTAACACTACAGTGTCCTAGTAAACCGTTCCTTCCTCACAATGCAGTGTTTTCAGTTTAACACAATCTCATGCCTATTGTTTCCTACATAACTAACACTACAGTGTCCTAGTAAACCGTTCTGTCCTCACAATGCAGTGTTTTCAGTTTAACACAATCTCATGCCTATTGTTTCCTACATAACTAACACTACAGTGTCCTAGTAAACCGTTCTGTCCTCACAATGCAGTGTGTTTTCAGTTTAACACAATCTCATGCCTATTGTTTCCTACATAACTAACACTACAGTGTCCTAGTAAACCGTTCTGTCCTCACAATGCAGTGTTTTCAGTTTAACACAATCTCATGCCTATTGTTTCCTACATAACTAACACTACAGTGTCCTAGTAAACCTTTCCTTCCTCACAATGCAGTGTTTTCAGTTTAACACAATCTCATGCCTATTGTTTCCTACATAACTAACACTACAGTGTCCTAGTAAACCGTTCTGTCCTCACAATGCAGTGTGTTTTCAGTTTAACACAATCTCATGCCTATTGTTTCCTACATAACTAACACTACAGTGTCCTAGTAAACCGTTCCGTCCTCACAATGCAGTGTGTTTTCAGTTTAACACAATCTCATGCCTATTGTTTCCTACATAACTAACACTACAGTGTCCTAGTAAACCGTTCCTTCCTCACAATGCAGTGTTTTCAGTTTAACACAATCTCATGCCTATTGTTTCCTACATAACTAACACTACAGTGTCCTAGTAAACCTTTCCTTCCTCACAATGCAGTGTTTTCAGTTTAACACAATCTCATGCCTATTGTTTCCTACATAACTAACACTACAGTGTCCTAGTAAACCGTTCCTTCCTCACAATGCAGTGTTTTCAGTTTAACACAATCTCATGCCTATTGTTTCCTACATAACTAACACTACAGTGTCCTAGTAAACCTTTCCTTCCTCACAATGCAGTGTTTTCAGTTTAACACAATCTCATGCCTATTGTTTCCTACATAACTAACACTACAGTGTCCTAGTAAACCTTTCCTTCCTCACAATGCAGTGTTTTCAGTTTAACACAATCTCATGCCTATTGTTTCCTACATAACTAACACTACAGTGTCCTAGTAAACCGTTCTGTCCTCACAATGCAGTGTTTTCAGTTTAACACAATCTCATGCCTATTGTTTCCTACATAACTAACACTACAGTGTCCTAGTAAACCGTTCCTTCCTCACAATGCAGTGTTTTCAGTTTAACACAATCTCATGCCTATTGTTTCCTACATAACTAACACTACAGTGTCCTAGTAAACCGTTCTGTCCTCACAATGCAGTGTTTTCAGTTTAACACAATCTCATGCCTATTGTTTCCTACATAACTAACACTACAGTGTCCTAGTAAACCGTTCTGTCCTCACAATGCAGTGTTTTCAGTTTAACACAATCTCATGCCTATTGTTTCCTACATAACTAACACTACAGTGTCCTAGTAAACCGTTCCGTCCTCACAATGCAGTGTGTTTTCAGTTTAACACAATCTCATGCCTATTGTTTCCTACATAACTAACACTACAGTGTCCTAGTAAACCGTTCCGTCCTCACAATGCAGTGTGTTTTCAGGTTCACACAATCTCATGCCTATTGTTTCCTACATAACTAACACTACAGTGTCCTAGTAAACCGTTCTGTCCTCACAATGCAGTGTGTTTTCAGTTTAACACAATCTCATGCCTATTGTTTCCTACATAACTAACACTACAGTGTCTTAGTAAACCGTTCCGTCCTCACAATGCAGTGTGTTTTCAGGTTCACACAATCTCATGCCTATTGTTTCCTACATAACTAACACTACAGTGTCCTAGTAAACCGTTCTGTCCTCACAATGCAGTGTGTTTTCAGTTTAACACAATCTCATGCCTATTGTTTCCTACATAACTAACACTACAGTGTCCTAGTAAACCGTTCTGTCCTCACAATGCAGTGTTTTCAGTTTAACACAATCTCATGCCTATTGTTTCCTACATAACTAACACTACAGTGTCCTAGTAAACCGTTCTGTCCTCACAATGCAGTGTTTTCAGTTTAACACAATCTCATGCCTATTGTTTCCTACATAACTAACACTACAGTGTCCTAGTAAACCGTTCTGTCCTCACAATGCAGTGTGTTTTCAGTTTAACACAATCTCATGCCTATTGTTTCCTACATAACTAACACTACAGTGTCCTAGTAAACCGTTCTGTCCTCACAATGCAGTGTGTTTTCAGTTTAACACAATCTCATGCCTATTGTTTCCTACATAACTAACACTACAGTGTCCTAGTAAACCGTTCTGTCCTCAAAATGCAGTGTTTTCAGTTTAACACAATCTCATGCCTATTGTTTCCTACATAACTAACACACTACAGTGTCCTAGTAAACCGTTCTGTCCTCAAAATGCAGTGTTTTCAGTTTAACACAATCTCATGCCTATTGTTTCCTACATAACTAACACACTACAGTGTCCTAGTAAACCGTTCTGTCCTCAAAATGCAGTGTTTTCAGTTTAACACAATCTCATGCCTATTGTTTCCTACATAACTAACACTACAGTGTCCTAGTAAACCGTTCCGTCCTCACAATGCAGTGTGTTTTCAGTTTAACACAATCTCATGCCTATTGTTTCCTACATAACTAACACTACAGTGTCCTAGTAAACCGTTCCTTCCTCACAATGCAGTGTGTTTTCAGGTTCACACAATCTCATGCCTATTGTTTCCTACATAACTAACACTACAGTGTCCTAGTAAACCGTTCTGTCCTCACAATGCAGTGTGTTTTCAGTTTAACACAATCTCATGCCTATTGTTTCCTACATAACTAACACTACAGTGTCCTAGTAAACCGTTCTGTCCTCACAATGCAGTGTTTTCAGTTTAACACAATCTCATGCCTATTGTTTCCTACATAACTAACACTACAGTGTCCTAGTAAACCGTTCCGTCCTCACAATGCAGTGTGTTTTCAGTTTAACACAATCTCATGCCTATTGTTTCCTACATAACTAACACTACAGTGTCCTAGTAAACCGTTCTGTCCTCAAAATGCAGTGTTTTCAGTTTAACACAATCTCATGCCTATTGTTTCCTACATAACTAACACACTACAGTGTCCTAGTAAACCGTTCTGTCCTCAAAATGCAGTGTTTTCAGTTTAACACAATCTCATGCCTATTGTTTCCTACATAACTAACACACTACAGTGTCCTAGTAAACCGTTCTGTCCTCAAAATGCAGTGTTTTCAGTTTAACACAATCTCATGCCTATTGTTTCCTACATAACTAACACTACAGTGTCCTAGTAAACCGTTCCGTCCTCACAATGCAGTGTGTTTTCAGTTTAACACAATCTCATGCCTATTGTTTCCTACATAACTAACACACTACAGTGTCCTAGTAAACCGTTCTGTCCTCAAAATGCAGTGTTTTCAGTTTAACACAATCTCATGCCTATTGTTTCCTACATAACTAACACACTACAGTGTCCTAGTAAACCGTTCTGTCCTCAAAATGCAGTGTTTTCAGTTTAACACAATCTCATGCCTATTGTTTCCTACATAACTAACACACTACAGTGTCCTAGTAAACCGTTCTGTCCTCAAAATGCAGTGTTTTCAGTTTAACACAATCTCATGCCTATTGTTTCCTACATAACTAACACACTACAGTGTCCTAGTAAACCGTTCTGTCCTCAAAATGCAGTGTTTTCAGTTTAACACAATCTCATGCCTATTGTTTCCTACATAACTAACACTACAGTGTCCTAGTAAACCGTTCCGTCCTCACAATGCAGTGTGTTTTCAGTTTAACACAATCTCATGCCTATTGTTTCCTACATAACTAACACTACAGTGTCCTAGTAAACCGTTCCTTCCTCACAATGCAGTGTGTTTTCAGGTTCACACAATCTCATGCCTATTGTTTCCTACATAACTAACACTACAGTGTCCTAGTAAACCGTTCTGTCCTCACAATGCAGTGTGTTTTCAGTTTAACACAATCTCATGCCTATTGTTTCCTACATAACTAACACTACAGTGTCCTAGTAAACCGTTCTGTCCTCACAATGCAGTGTTTTCAGTTTAACACAATCTCATGCCTATTGTTTCCTACATAACTAACACTACAGTGTCCTAGTAAACCGTTCCGTCCTCACAATGCAGTGTGTTTTCAGTTTAACACAATCTCATGCCTATTGTTTCCTACATAACTAACACTACAGTGTCCTAGTAAACCGTTCCGTCCTCACAATGCAGTGTGTTTTCAGGTTCACACAATCTCATGCCTATTGTTTCCTACATAACTAACACTACAGTGTCCTAGTAAACCGTTCTGTCCTCACAATGCAGTGTGTTTTCAGTTTAACACAATCTCATGCCTATTGTTTCCTACATAACTAACACTACAGTGTCCTAGTAAACCGTTCTGTCCTCACAATGCAGTGTGTTTTCAGTTTAACACAATCTCATGCCTATTGTTTCCTACATAACTAACACTACAGTGTCTTAGTAAACCGTTCCGTCCTCACAATGCAGTGTGTTTTCAGTTTAACACAATCTCATGCCTATTGTTTCCTACATAACTAACACTACAGTGTCCTAGTAAACCGTTCTGTCCTCACAATGCAGTGTGTTTTCAGTTTAACACAATCTCATGCCTATTGTTTCCTACATAACTAACACTACAGTGTCCTAGTAAACCGTTCTGTCCTCACAATGCAGTGTTTTCAGTTTAACACAATCTCATGCCTATTGTTTCCTACATAACTAACACTACAGTGTCTTAGTAAACCGTTCCGTCCTCACAATGCAGTGTGTTTTCAGGTTCACACAATCTCATGCCTATTGTTTCCTACATAACTAACACTACAGTGTCCTAGTAAACCGTTCTGTCCTCACAATGCAGTGTGTTTTCAGTTTAACACAATCTCATGCCTATTGTTTCCTACATAACTAACACTACAGTGTCCTAGTAAACCGTTCTGTCCTCACAATGCAGTGTTTTCAGTTTAACACAATCTCATGCCTATTGTTTCCTACATAACTAACACTACAGTGTCCTAGTAAACCGTTCTGTCCTCACAATGCAGTGTTTTCAGTTTAACACAATCTCATGCCTATTGTTTCCTACATAACTAACACTACAGTGTCCTAGTAAACCGTTCTGTCCTCACAATGCAGTGTGTTTTCAGTTTAACACAATCTCATGCCTATTGTTTCCTACATAACTAACACTACAGTGTCCTAGTAAACCGTTCTGTCCTCAAAATGCAGTGTGTTTTCAGTTTAACACAATCTCATGCCTATTGTTTCCTACATAACTAACACACTACAGTGTCCTAGTAAACCGTTCTGTCCTCAAAATGCAGTGTTTTCAGTTTAACACAATCTCATGCCTATTGTTTCCTACATAACTAACACACTACAGTGTCCTAGTAAACCGTTCTGTCCTCAAAATGCAGTGTTTTCAGTTTAACACAATCTCATGCCTATTGTTTCCTACATAACTAACACACTACAGTGTCCTAGTAAACCGTTCTGTCCTCAAAATGCAGTGTTTTCAGTTTAACACAATCTCATGCCTATTGTTTCCTACATAACTAACACACTACAGTGTCCTAGTAAACCGTTCTGTCCTCAAAATGCAGTGTTTTCAGTTTAACACAATCTCATGCCTATTGTTTCCTACATAACTAACACTACAGTGTCCTAGTAAACCGTTCTGTCCTCACAATGCAGTGTGTTTTCAGTTTAACACAATCTCATGCCTATTGTTTCCTACATAACTAACACTACAGTGTCCTAGTAAACCGTTCCTTCCTCACAATGCAGTGTTTTCAGTTTAACACAATCTCATGCCTATTGTTTCCTACATAACTAACACTACAGTGTCCTAGTAAACCGTTCTGTCCTCACAATGCAGTGTGTTTTCAGTTTAACACAATCTCATGCCTATTGTTTCCTACATAACTAACACTACAGTGTCCTAGTAAACCGTTCTGTCCTCAAAATGCAGTGTTTTCAGTTTAACACAATCTCATGCCTATTGTTTCCTACATAACTAACACTACAGTGTCCTAGTAAACCGTTCTGTCCTCACAATGCAGTGTTTTCAGTTTAACACAATCTCATGCCTATTGTTTCCTACATAACTAACACTACAGTGTCCTAGTAAACCGTTCTGTCCTCACAATGCAGTGTGTTTTCAGTTTAACACAATCTCATGCCTATTGTTTCCTACATAACTAACACTACAGTGTCCTAGTAAACCGTTCTGTCCTCACAATGCAGTGTGTTTTCAGTTTAACACAATCTCATGCCTATTGTTTCCTACATAACTAACACTACAGTGTCCTAGTAAACCGTTCCTTCCTCACAATGCAGTGTGTTTTCAGTTTAACACAATCTCATGCCTATTGTTTCCTACATAACTAACACACTACAGTGTCCTAGTAAACCGTACCGTCCTCACAATGTAGTGTTTTCAGTTTAACACAATATCATGCCTATTGTTTCCTACATAACTAACACACTACAGTGTCCTAGTAAACCGTTCCGTCCTCACAATGCAGTGTGTTTTCAGGTTCACACAGTGCTTGGCTCTACATCAAGTCTCTATATCAACTTTCCACTTTGTAGATGTATAATAAGCACACTTGACTATAATGAACATACATTAATCAAAAAAATACACCTAGAATAAATGTTAATGTCTCTTACAAAACTACACAATACCTGTTCTGCACTTGCTTCTGCCAAACAGGGAGTTTTGTCTGCAACATCTGTATTCATCTGTAAAGGAGAGAATGAAAATAAATACCGTTGTAGACATTTGCTGGAGATAAAGAAGCTGCTACTGTGTCGTCAGTTTAACAATCTCATGCCTATTGTTTCCTACATAACTAACACTACAGTGTCCTAGTAAACCGTTCTGTCCTCACAATGCAGTGTGTTTTCAGTTTAACACAATCTCATGCCTATTGTTTCCTACATAACTAACACTACAGTGTCCTAGTAAACCGTTCTGTCCTCACAATGCAGTGTTTTCAGTTTAACAATCTCATGCCTATTGTTTCCTACATAACTAACACTACAGTGTCCTAGTAAACCGTTCTGTCCTCACAATGCAGTGTGTTTTCAGTTTAACACAATCTCATGCCTATTGTTTCCTACATAACTAACACTACAGTGTCCTAGTAAACCGTTCCGTCCTCACAATGCAGTGTGTTTTCAGTTTAACACAATCTCATGCCTATTGTTTCCTACATAACTAACACTACAGTGTCCTAGTAAACCGTTCTGTCCTCACAATGCAGTGTGTTTTCAGTTTAACACAATCTCATGCCTATTGTTTCCTACATAACTAACACTACAGTGTCCTAGTAAACCGTTCTGTCCTCACAATGCAGTGTGTTTTCAGTTTAACACAATCTCATGCCTATTGTTTCCTACATAACTAACACTACAGTGTCCTAGTAAACCGTTCTGTCCTCAAAATGCAGTGTTTTCAGTTTAACACAATCTCATGCCTATTGTTTCCTACATAACTAACACTACAGTGTCCTAGTAAACCGTTCTGTCCTCACAATGCAGTGTGTTTTCAGTTTAACACAATCTCATGCCTATTGTTTCCTACATAACTAACACTACAGTGTCCTAGTAAACCGTTCCGTCCTCACAATGCAGTGTGTTTTCAGGTTCACACAGTGCTTGGCTCTACATCAAGTCTCTATATCAACTTTCCACTTTGTAGATGTATAATAAGCACACTTGACTATAATGAACATACATTAATCAAAAAAATACACCTAGAATAAATGTTAATGTCTCTTACAAAACTACACAATACCTGTTCTGCACTTGCTTCTGCCAAACAGGGAGTTTTGTCTGCAACATCTGTATTCATCTGTAAAGGAGAGAATGAAAATAAATACCGTTGTAGACATTTGCTGGAGATAAAGAAGCTGCTACTGTGTCGTCAGTTTAACAATCTCATGCCTATTGTTTCCTACATAACTAACACTACAGTGTCCTAGTAAACCGTTCTGTCCTCACAATGCAGTGTTTTCAGTTTAACACAATCTCATGCCTATTGTTTCCTACATAACTAACACTACAGTGTCCTAGTAAACCGTTCCTTCCTCACAATGCAGTGTGTTTTCAGTTTAACACAATCTCATGCCTATTGTTTCCTACATAACTAACACTACAGTGTCCTAGTAAACCGTTCTGTCCTCACAATGCAGTGTTTTCAGTTTAACACAATCTCATGCCTATTGTTTCCTACATAACTAACACACTACAGTGTCCTAGTAAACCGTTCTGTCCTCACAATGCAGTGTTTTCAGTTTAACACAATCTCATGCCTATTGTTTCCTACATAACTAACACTACAGTGTCCTAGTAAACCGTTCCGTCCTCACAATGCAGTGTTTTCAGTTTAACACAATCTCATGCCTATTGTTTCCTACATAACTAACACTACAGTGTCCTAGTAAACCGTTCTGTCCTCACAATGCAGTGTTTTCAGTTTAACACAATCTCATGCCTATTGTTTCCTACATAACTAACACTACAGTGTCCTAGTAAACCGTTCTGTCCTCACAATGCAGTGTGTTTTCAGTTTAACACAATCTCATGCCTATTGTTTCCTACATAACTAACACTACAGTGTCCTAGTAAACCGTTCCGTCCTCACAATGCAGTGTTTTCAGTTTAACACAATCTCATGCCTATTGTTTCCTACATAACTAACACTACAGTGTCCTAGTAAACCGTTCTGTCCTCACAATGCAGTGTTTTCAGTTTAACACAATCTCATGCCTATTGTTTCCTACATAACTAACACTACAGTGTCCTAGTAAACCGTTCTGTCCTCACAATGCAGTGTTTTCAGTTTAACACAATCTCATGCCTATTGTTTCCTACATAACTAACACTACAGTGTCCTAGTAAACCGTTCTGTCCTCACAATGCAGTGTTTTCAGTTTAACACAATCTCATGCCTATTGTTTCCTACATAACTAACACTACAGTGTCCTAGTAAACCGTTCCGTCCTCACAATGCAGTGTGTTTTCAGGTTCACACAATCTCATGCCTATTGTTTCCTACATAACTAACACTACAGTGTCCTAGTAAACCGTTCTGTCCTCACAATGCAGTGTGTTTTCAGTTTAACACAATCTCATGCCTATTGTTTCCTACATAACTAACACTACAGTGTCCTAGTAAACCGTTCTGTCCTCACAATGTAGTGTGTTTTCAGTTTAACACAATCTCATGCCTATTGTTTCCTACATAACTAACACACTACAGTGTCCTAGTAAACCGTTCCGTCCTCACAATGCAGTGTGTTTTCAGTTTAACACAATCTCATGCCTATTGTTTCCTACATAACTAACACTACAGTGTCCTAGTAAACCGTTCCGTCCTCACAATGCAGTGTTTTCAGTTTAACACAATCTCATGCCTATTGTTTCCTACATAACTAACACTACAGTGTCCTAGTAAACCGTTCTGTCCTCACAATGCAGTGTGTTTTCAGTTTAACACAATCTCATGCCTATTGTTTCCTACATAACTAACACTACAGTGTCCTAGTAAACCGTTCCTTCCTCACAATGCAGTGTTTTCAGTTTAACACAATCTCATGCCTATTGTTTCCTACATAACTAACACTACAGTGTCCTAGTAAACCGTTCCTTCCTCACAATGCAGTGTTTTCAGTTTAACACAATCTCATGCCTATTGTTTCCTACATAACTAACACTACAGTGTCCTAGTAAACCGTTCCGTCCTCACAATGCAGTGTTTTCAGTTTAACACAATCTCATGCCTATTGTTTCCTACATAACTAACACTACAGTGTCCTAGTAAACCGTTCCTTCCTCACAATGCAGTGTGTTTTCAGTTTAACACAATCTCATGCCTATTGTTTCCTACATAACTAACACACTACAGTGTCCTAGTAAACCGTTCCGTCCTCACAATGCAGTGTGTTTTCAGGTTCACACAGTGCTTGGCTCTACATCAAGTCTCTATATCAACTTTCCACTTTGTAGATGTATAATAAGCACACTTGACTATAATGAACATACATTAATCAAAAAAATACACCTAGAATAAATGTTAATGTCTCTTACAAAACTACACAATACCTGTTCTGCACTTGCTTCTGCCAAACAGGGAGTTTTGTCTGCAACATCTGTATTCATCTGTAAAGGAGAGAATGAAAATAAATACCGTTGTAGACATTTGCTGGAGATAAAGAAGCTGCAGGATAAAAACAATAACAAATGTAGATGTTGTAAGTCTGATTGTGGCAAAAAACTGAAACTACGTCTTGAACATCTTTGCCTACAATACAAAACTTTACTGTTTCTATTCTATTTTTTATATGGTCATAATGTAAAATGAACACCTGCATATAAAAATACTCACATAAGCACAAACACTACAGTTGAATAGTTTTGTAACCTCAATTTTGTACTGTTTACATTTATTGTTGAAGTTATTCATTTAAAACATGAATTAAATAAACCTTATTTTTATTTAACTGGGTTGAAGCAACCTTATTTAAAAAAATATGAACAATTCTTGTTTTAGGGATATAGCAAATAAGGAAAACTGAACAAGAACACTACAAGGTCCGCTAAAAATCAATATCAACAAATTTTCAGACCACTGAAGCAAAGTTTGATGTAAAGGAAATCTTTCTTCATGTAAATGTTATTCAGACATCCAAGCTGTGACAGTAATGTTACTCTGTAAAATAATTAATATAAAGACAAATGTGTACACAACAACAATCCTACATTGTCTAGATTCTTTGAAAATACTTCTAGAAAATGCTCTATTGCATATTGGGGGAGAACATTCTTTACCTGGGATCTCCACGGCCATTCTGATGGTCCGTAGTTGTAGGTGACTTCTTCCCCAGGAAAAATATCCAAAATAGCAAAAAGGCACAAGTGTGGGCTGTTATTGAATGTTACAACCTTCATTTTGCAGTTAGGTTTGTTACTGTCATTTACAAGCCTTCCCAGACTGCCATCCTCCTCCGATGCATCCATGCTGCATAAAAAAGGTCCATATCATTATAAATAAAATGACAAATAGTAGAACATGACAATGGTGTTTGAAAATTAACATGTACGAACTTCATCTACTGGATAAAGAAACAAAAAAATTAGAGATGCACCAATTACAATTTTCTAGGCCGATTCCGATTTCTCTGAGTTTGACCTGCCGATACCGATTTTAGCCGATTCCCTTTTTGTTTTGTTTTTATAAAACAATATACTTTACACAAACCGAATAATAAAAAAAGGTCAAACACACTAGACATACAAATTCTGTTCATGTTTGAGCACTTTTTGTGTGAAATCATATTTATTTTGTCCATCAAAAGTGTGCTTTCACTTTAACTGAGCGTGAGAAGCGCAACACAAATAGACTCGGCGCCGAAACCCCACTTCAATGCTGCTCATGCGACACTCCTGCTTGACACTCACGCGCTGCTCCTGCTCCCGGTGTGAACATACTCATTGATTAACATGCATGCCGAAAATGTCAGACTGATAACGTGAAAATCGGCCAAATCCGGTCACCAACCGATCAATCGGTGCATCTCTAAAAAAATTTACTCTAAACATGTTGAACATTGGCCCTGTCCCAAATGGCACCCTAAACCCTTGCGGTCATCCTCAGAGTCCACACTTTCATGATGTAATTCCGCTTTGACTGTGGGGTAGAATTCTGCAGTGGAGCTCACAGCTTCAACA
Source organism: Rhinichthys klamathensis goyatoka (assembly GCF_029890125.1). Lineage (NCBI taxonomy): Eukaryota > Metazoa > Chordata > Actinopteri > Cypriniformes > Leuciscidae > Rhinichthys > Rhinichthys klamathensis. Next base: position 588,623 of record NW_026607096.1, read on the forward strand.
GAAGTGCAAATCGAGGACGCATAGCAGCCGCAAAGAGGGCACTCGCGAGCAAATGAAGAATGGGACACCCTACGGTCTTGTGGACTTAACGGACACGCGGCAGCCATTGTAAGCCCTCAAGATACATGTGAGCATGAAGTGTGCCATTTGGGACAGGGCCTATATTGCAAGTTTTTGCCATTATGTTATGCATATATTACAATGCATTATCAAAGTATTACTCAAGGATAAAAATTAATTACCAACACATTTGTCCTTTCCATGGAAAGTCAAAAAGAAACACTCCAGAGGATTCTTGTTCCTGTGTGAATAGGCCTTTATACTCAACCACAAAATCCCCTTTTAAAATGAATTGCTTGGTGAACACTCCTCGTCCTGAAAGATGAAAAAACATATTTAATATAAGAGCCTCATTGTCTTACCATATTAACACTTGCACTGTAACATGTTCTACAACTACCAACAAAATGAACACATTGTATATAGTGTGTACCTGAGCTGTTATATGTATATATATGTATATATATATAAATAGATAGATAGGATGAACAACCCAGTGATCTAATATACTGACACGTAACTGTTTGCATTCAATTAAGATAAAAACTATGGTGTTTATGGAAACCCTGTGTATTTGACACTTTAAGCGCATGTTAGATCAGTGTGTGAATAAAGTGTTTAACTGGCAAGGCTTTAAAACACATGCAAACAATAAGCTGGAGAACTGAGATAATTTGCACTTTAGCATAATATTATGATCTCTCTACAAATGCAGAATATTATAATAGTTCACAATCTTAAAGCGTGATATCGCACAGCCCTCCTTTGGCAGTTGATCATGTGACGCACTGAATGCTCTCATCACTCCAGTGTGACTGTACATGTCTTCAAATGTACTGTTGTACTGTACTCTGACATTACAAAACAGGACAGATACTTAGAGTATTTGGTGTACCTTTAAATCTGTTGATGTATCGCTGCTCAAGATTTGGCTTGTCAATTCTTGACTTAATGTGGTCTTCTGCATCTTGCATAGGCTTTAGCCTTTGTCGCCTCGAGCCACTCTCCATTTCTTGTATCTGCAGAGTTGAAGGTATAGTATTTTAAAAACAGAATGAAAAAACACTACATAAAAATATTTAAAAATACATAAATCTAATAAGTTGCACATCCATACAGTCCCTATCCATCTTATTTTACAATACCAGTTCCTATTTTTTTTTTATAATTTGCAAGACTTCTGATTCACCAATACCATTACAAGTAAAACAATACTATTTTATGTATTGCTGTTTTTTATAGTAAGGCAGCCATATACAATTCAACTAATATATTTATTTTTATTAAACACGTTTAAATGTATACTTCCCAAAGATTT